>NC_056569.1:923745-954327 GCF_013358625.1 Macadamia integrifolia
TTTGATAACCACCTCTTTTATAACTACGTACTAATAAAGCAAACTTCCTTGCACCAAAATAATAATAATAATAAATAAATAAATAAATAAATAAAAAGTAAAATAAAGCAAATTTTCAATTGCCCTTCAGCCCTCAAATTATTAAACCAAAAATACCCCTTTCTCTTTTTTTTTTCTGACGATGTGTATCCAGACTTTTGGCTTGGCTAGTTTTACGGGCCCATATTGACCATACAACTGCATGGATCGGATCATATTGGGGTTAAATAAGAACCATTCAACTTTCACTGAAAGCAGACACCCCATGTGAGTGGCCCCAAGGAGGTAAGAAGAGTCAAATTCAAAACCATACGCTTCCTGAGGTGAAGTTCCCTTGCCAACTCGGCTACCCCCTTGAATTAAAAAAAAAATACCCCTCAATTCTGGGCAATTCTCTGAAATCTAGATTTCAAAAGCTTTAGGGGAGTAAGGGAGATATTGATATGGGTATGACTGAAAATGCTAAGTACTCTTTCCCATCTTTGGAGTAACATTGTTATTCAGTTAAACTTATTTTTTCAAATAATTTTTAAAATATTAATAGAAGGAAATGACAAATTGGTTTGAAACTTTGAATCAATTTGCTTTATTGGGTAAAAGGGTCCATTATAGCCAAACTAATTTTAGCTGCATGGAATTGTGACGTGGTAATTCCAGCCATGCATAATTATGCACAGTTTAGATTAATCAATTATCAAATTTTGAAGCCAAATTGAATCTTACACTTCCCTCTTAGTTTATCTATATGTGTGTTTTAACTATTTTTACAATTCCTTATCAAAAAATAAATTTACAATTGTTTGGCATTTAATGGACATTTAAAGCCGTATTTTACCATGTCATCAAATCTAATATGCTTTCTAAGTAGGGAACCTTATTCAATCCTTGACCAAAAAATTTGGGCCCTCAGATGATTTACCAAATGTCAGATATTTAGGCGATGATGAAACTGTTGCCATGATAAGGTAGTTCAGTTAGAACTTAATTTGTGTGGGCTTGATCTCCACATGATTATACAACCTTTGAAAGTTTTAGCCAATTTTGTTTTCCACATAGGGATATCATGTCACAAAAGTTGCTTGACAATTCAACTTTCCCAGACTTGGGAAAATGGAAGGACAGAAACTCTATAATGGTGAGTCATACATTCGAGATGAAACCTGAAATTTAATTTAATTACATGTGGATAATGCAAAGTGGTACTTTTCTCTATGACGTTTTCAATAAATTTGTGATAGGTAGCTAGCCTCACTATAAAAGTATGGAAAGGTCAGGTATTGTACCTAACTTTCCCTTAAGAGTCTCAACTCTATACTCAATCCTACCTGTGACAAAATTCACATTTTTTTCTAGCTACCAAAGCCCCTATGCATTCAAGAAAGGGAGTTGATTGTCCAAAATTATTGATAAAAAAGAGGTAGATAACAACCAAATTATTGACTTTATTTTTACAATTACACCCAATAAAAGCACATTGAACAAAAGGACCAAACTAGGATGTTATACTTTCTAAAACAATACATCAATAAAAAATAAAACATAAAAATTGATATCTTGAAGTGGTATTTAATTAAAAAAGTAATTTACAACACCACCCCTAGAGAATATCACTATTAAAGAGACATCCCTTGTATAATACCAAATTATACTCAGCGTCACCCAAATCCCTTGTCACCCTTGCCTCGATTCATCTGAACTAGGAGGTACTGGCCGAAAGTCAAGCACTCTCCACCGGCCTTCAAAATCCTCGCCCTCGCCCTTTGCGTGAACCTCTGAGCAGCCACCTTCAGTGTCGGGAGTCGGGACCTCATAAACACTAGTATCATCAGTAATTGTTCCCACAAGCACAGCTATATCTCATCATCCTGGAAAAACCGAAGCCAATTACAATTAAGTAAGACAACAAAGAGAAAAATAATAGATCGAAAAAAGGGGAATGGATTTCATTGGTAAAGCATAAGGAACCAACCTTTCCTTCCATGTAGCGAATCAATCTAGAGAGAGACATCGGTGCCTTGTTCACCTTACTCATGAACAGACTCTTCAGTATCACTGCATTAAACTTGCTTCCAGTCCTCTGCACCAGAAAACGATACAGCTGATCATAAAATTGTTCAGATGAGAAACAGAGATCTTCACACAGATAGAGATCAGAAAGGTAAGGGATTGAACTTACCTTGACGAGAATCTTGAGGTAAATATCATTTGATTTTGGGGTGGTACGCTTGGTCTTCTTGCTCTTGCCACCGGCAATTAGATCGATACCCTGCACACAATAGAAATTGACATCCTCATGTAACAATACTAAATCTAGAGAGAGAGAGAGAGAGAGAGGGAGAAGGTTTTTAAGATCAAAACTCAGAAGATGATACCATTGCTGCTTCTGGTTGCCTTTTGGGGATGAAGAACACTGTATCGATTTGGGGATGGGTTTTTTTCGTTTTAGGGTTGGGGACTTATTAGAGGGTATATACTTCACCTTTTGCAATGGCATTTTGGTATTTAAGAAAACATACAGTAGCCGGCATCAGCATATAAGGTATATTCCGTAACAGCCACTAACAGCAGGGGGTCTGGTATAATTTGGTATTATACAGGGGGTATCTCTCTAATAGTGGCGTTCTCTATGGGGTGACACTATAAATTACCCTAATTAAAAAGATATTTTTTTTGGGAAGATCCTTAGCCATATATTATTTAGGTAGGAAGAACATCCCATATGGTTGGTTGGTTACATGAATAGTTCAAGTTGCAACTCTAGGAACTAATTAAGTTTGAGATTTTGCAGTCAAAATGTGTGACCATAGAAGGAAAGCCTTGAGTGGAGAAATTTAATCATAGTAAGAATTTGTAAGAGAAATTTAGGCATTGCAAAGATAAAATAATTGTTATTGGAAATTTTGGTAGTAGATAAATTAAGATATCTCAAATGCAGAAATAGGCAATTTTTGTTTTAGAATCTTTATGCCAATCTTTCTTTTATTGACAAGTTTTAAAAGGTATCTCTAGACCAACACCAAGTTTGCCACATGAAACGGTGAAGTACCATTCTCACCATATGAATATTTAAGAAATGGCCTAGGTTGGCCATATGGCAAATTTTAGATAAAGATTCAAGCAAATACCTTTTCATATATTAGTATATTTACTTGTATATTCAGCCGCCCATTTCTTCTTAAAAAAATAAATTCGCTAAATTTTAAAGTTTTAATCTTTTATTTAGTCAACTCCATTTTGGCTAAGACTTGACATGCGAGCTTGAGACCATGGGGTCTACTTGTCCCTAATACTTCAGCTCTATTCAATGTTCCATATAGTAGATATTTGTGGAGGTCTAAACATATCATCAAACCACTAAAACTTCTCCTAAGGTTTATGGATAGGAATGAAGAAAAATATTTCCTTGTTCCCCCTTGCATCTTCCTTTCTACTCCCATTACTTCAACTGAATGCAATGCTAATTCAAATGATTACACAGAACCTTGATATTTTTTTGCTCTTTCCTCTCCTAGTTTATCACACTCAAAATAGTATTGCAACTCAGTATAATGCAACCTGCTTTCATCTGAATATTCAAAATTCACTTATTTAGTCTTTCAAAAAATTAGGAACTACATCTTTGAGTATACTCCTTAACAAGTTGTGCAAACGCTGAGGACTTCATCTCTAGCAATTTTACTGGGGAATCATATTCCAGTACGAGTCCTGATAAGAAAACAAAATTTGTCAATCTAATTAGACAATCAATAGAAAAAGAATGAGAAGACATATTATCGAACTCCACCAATCCCATTTGATTGTGGTGTTTATTATTACAGGCTACTAACCATTATCGAGGAGAAGGACCATATCAACATCAAGAATTGAAGTTATCCTATGTGCAATTGTGATAATAGTAGACCCTGAAAAGTGTTCCCTAAGCGTTTTCTGAATTAGATAGTCAGTCGCAGTATCCACTGATGCAGTAGCTTCATCTAGTATTAATATTTTACTCCTCTTGAGCAATACCCGCCCTAAACAGGCTAGTTGCCTTTGACCCATGCTCCAATTTTCTCCATTCTCAGTCACTGTGACAACCACCATATAAGAACGGGTTAGCTATTTATTCTTATATTCATTAACATTTTCCCTAATTTACAAAAAAGAAGGTGTTGGGGACTAGGAGGTTGGGTTGTGCTCTAGAAGTTATATATTATATAATAAGAATTTTGAAAGGATTGGATACTTGCATGATAAATTAATGTTAGAAACTTTGGTATAGAGTGAATATGAGAAGAAACCAACCTATAGAATCAAGCTTCTCTTCCTTCTTTCTAACTTCATCACCAAGCTGACATCTATCTAAAGCCTTCAACAATAAAAAAAAAAGTACATGTCAACTTACTACCATATTGATTATTAAGATGACCAAGAATCATTAAAGATGAGCTAAGAGGAAGATAAATTAACAAGCAAGGGGATGGCTAGTGGAAATGGAAAACATGGAAATAAAAATAACGCAATTCTTTGGCCCCAAGGAAGAGGTTATTTCCATATCTCAATGGAAAGCATTTAAAAAAATAATAATAATAAACAAATAAAAGCAAACTGTAAGAAAAAATAAATAAATAAAAGAAAAAGAAAAGAAAAGAGAGCCCATAGAGATACATATCGCTCCTAGTAAGTTACGATATGTTTGTTTTGTGTGTTAATCGTCAATAACAAAGATATGTCCATCCTCTATATTTTTGTCACTAATTGAATATCTAATAAAAAAAAATAACCCACCTCCCAAATCTCTTCATCAGTGTACTCTTCAAGTGGGTCAAGATTACTTCTTATAGTGCCCTCAAACATAGTTGGGTCTTGCGGGATGATACTCAATCTTGACCTCAAGTCATGAAGGCCAATCTTTGTAATGTTCATATCATCTATCAAAATCTGACCAGCTGTAGGTTCAAGCAAGTGAAAAAGAGTTTGCACGAGCGTTGATTTACCACTTCCCGTTCACCCAACAATGCCAATCTTCATCCCTCCAAGGAAAGTGCATGTGATACCCCGCAAGATAAGAGGAAGGTGTGGCGCATACCTGACCTATATTTTTATTAAATAATCAAATTGTGAAGTTTAGTAGACTTCCATAGGAGCAAGGAAAAATGTCCAACAACATAAGGATTCAGAGGGTTTATTTCATGAAAATGAGTAAAAGAATAAAAGGCTTGAGAAAATTAGATTGGGAATTGCCTGTAGATCAACAATATCAACTTTCCCTTGCGATGGCCATTCATGACTTGGCCTATTTGCTTCTACCAATAAAGGAGATTCACTAGGGATACAAGCATATTGTAGTATTCTTTCAACAGATATGATTTTATTCTCAAGACTGCTAAGATCCCATATGACCCCATACATGCTGAATCCAAGCCCATATGTGACTGCTAAGCCCAACACACCTTCAAGAGAGAAAGAAAAACATTATAAATTCAAAATCATGCTTTCATATGAGCAATCAACATGGTTTCCCTAAATGATGATCAAGTTCAACTTTTTACCAGGACTTAGTACTCCCTTCAGCATTGAGATCAAGAAAACCAAAGAGACAACATACGTGAGGGATGTCAACATATCCAAACGGAAGCATAACCACTCCGTTGCCCCAGAGAGATGAAATTTGGGCCGAAAATATCCATCCACCAGCTTGAAGTTTGTGTCCATAAACCTCTCTTCCTGATCAAAGCACCTGATTGTAGTTGAACCTAAACTAGATTCTGAAAAATGTTGTGTAATTGGAGCCTGGCATACTCCGGCCAAGCGTGATAGTTCTCGTGCTGTAGATATGTAGTATTGCTACAAGACATGATTCATAAAAATAAATTAATACAATATAAAATAATGTGTAATCAATGTGTGATTAGTGAGAAAATGATATGGGCTTTTATTAATGCGGATTTCTTATTGTGAGCTGCTTACATCTAAATGGTTGATACTAACATTATTATCATGGATGAAACTATAGGAAAAAATATTATTCTTCTTTATTTGCTTCAGTTATTCTATTTTAACGGTTACTGTTTTCTAATTTTTTTATATGCTTATTAATTATATACTTTTTATTTGTACGTCATTGTACCCTGAAATTTCTATACCCAAAATCTTAGATAAAAAGCTTTCCAAATATGAACATATCTAAAAATTTGTAGAATCCAATTTATTTTTTAACCAAACTTTAACCATATTACTAAATTTCTAATTCAATTAAAGGCCGCTTGTGTCTATCTCAAAACCTTTACCAAATCTAAATTTACTAATGATGGCTTCGACAATATGGTTTTCTTCACTGTCAACACATGAATGCATCGGGTAGAGAAAAAATGCAACATATTGCAACCTAGGCACTTCAATTAGGCAAATAGAAATACTTGTCGCCACATACTTCACATGAGAAAGAAAGAGGGAACAGAAATACTTGTCGCCACATACTTCACATGAGAAAGAAAGAGGGATGTGAAGGAAAGATTGAGAAGAGAAGAAAAGTGGAAAAGATAGAAGAAGATTTTGTATTGAAAATTATCAACTAATTAATAATGCGGCGTCCATTCCCATATGCTCCACCTAGATAGGCTTCTTTTAACTGTAAATATCTACCACATGACAGTTCTATTGGAGTTCAAATTTTGTCCTTATGGATTTTCCAAATCACCACCTGTTAGTTTATTAAATTTGAGTTTTGATTGATTGAAAATTCAGCTTCCGTAACTTTTCGAAAATTTAGTTCAACCATTGCATATTTAAGGGTAGAAGTCCACACGTAATGGACCATATAACAGAGATTAATTGAGTCCAAATATTGACACATGAATAATCCAAACACGAAATAACTATGCCATGGTTGATTTGACGTTTGCTTGTTTGAGTTTGTTGTCTTGCTTCATTGTTATTTATACACTACCTAAATTTACTTATTTGATAATCTATGCGAATATGCAGATGGATGGGTAAAGAGTATCCTTGCATTGACTGGGGCCATCACTATTTCACCCTCAAGTTGACTGATGGGAGGTGGGGGTTTCAAAAGAGCTCTTATTGGAGGACCTTCAATGAACGGCCACTCACTCAAACTGTAGTTTGGATCCATTTACTTGAGTTCCCCATTGAGTAAAACATGTTGCCCTCCTTGCTTTTCTCATTATACAATTCTTTTTCCTATTAAGCCCCTCACCTCCTTTTCTCTTTCGTCCATAAAAAAAAAAAAAAATATATATATATATATATATATATAGAGGACTAGTGTCAATAATTCATCGTGGACAAAAAGACATATTGAGCTAGGATCACTTGCTAATATTTTGTAATAACCTAATTAGACCATACATCTCTCTAGGTATATTCAAGTAATAGGTAGAGCATAAACTGAAATATTTTGGCTAACAAAATAGTTAAAATAAAATATTAAAAAAATAAAAAATAAAAATATGAAGTGAACCGATATTTAAAGAGATAGCTGTCAACGTTTTATTAGAATCAAACGGATTGAATCGATTCTTGACTCAAAACGGTTCTAGAAAAACGCAGACAAAGTTAATATGAATGAGTCGATCATCAAAGAGAAATCTAGACTGAATGTGAACCTAGAGTCTAGGGCAATGGGCAGGATCCGGATGGGATGCCTCCAGATAGATCAAGACAAGCCCTGATTACAGAGTTTCTGCAGCCTTGCACCAGGGTTGCACCGAAATGTGATTGTTGCTGTGTCGCAAAGAAGAGTGCTAATGCAGTGGGAGATGGGTGCCCTAGTCTTGGTGAGCTGGTGATAGGGGTGGTGGCGCTATGGTGGGAAGTAGGAAGTCTTACTCGACGGTGGTGGGAGGAATACTGCCTGATGTGGATTCGCTGCCAAATCCCATCCATGCAGGGTCCTGCATAAAGATTGTTATTGTGGAGTACGCATACGAAGAAAGGCTTACAAACTTTCGCTTTGCGCTGATAGGCAGAGAAAATTTTCGGTTGATTTCAATGAATGATATCAAAAAGGAGGGCAGGTGATCAGATTCCAGAGATGGACCCATCATTTCCATATCCACGCAAAGCATGTCTTGATGAAGCACGTCTGGATTGGTTTCTCAGATATTCTGTTGGAGTATTGGTATGAGCGAATTCTTTTGTCCATCGCTAAGGCCGCAGGTAGACTGGTAGCTCTTGATAGGAGAACAAGGAGTGCTTCAGTGGGGAATTTTGCTCGTGTGCAAGTAGAAGTGGAAATCAATGGGAACAAAATTGACGAAATGCCGGTGGATGAAACCAGGAACAAACGAGGTGTTCTAGGTTAAACAAACCATAGTTTATGAGGATGCCATGAGCAGGAGTATCTAGAAGGTAGGGCACTATGTTCATGAGTGGAAAGAGGAGGAGGTTGAGGCTAATGTGGGAAAGAGCCTAGCGGGAAGTTCCCTGGGGCGATGATTCCTGATGCTGAAGGAGCAGAGAGGAGGCGAACTGGTGGTTCCGACGTGGAGGAGAGGTGGCAGGTGGTGGGGAGGAGAGAGTCCAGAGATGGAAGGTTTCCTTCCCTTGCTGGGAGAGGATTCCCTTCCATATGGGGTCCTTCAAATTTGGAAGTGGGAGTGGATAGAGGAGTTCAGTCATTGCCATTGGGTGAGGGGGAAATATTGAGATTATTCTCCCCTTCAATCAAGGAGCAGATTTGGAATCAAATATTGTGGATTTGGTAGGAAAATACAACGTCATTGAGGAGGAGATGTTGGGGCGCAGGAAAATAATAGCATGGGTACAGGTGTAGGATATGGATCCAGTTCAGATACAGATTTATATGTGCATAGTGGAGCAGCTTTAGAGGGCGATGTGGAGCTGAATTGTGACCAGGAGACTGCAGATCAACTTAGCACAATGGGACGGAATGATGTTGGGTATGGAGGCTGGAAATGCCGTTTCCCATTGTGATGCTCTCAATAATCTTGAGTCTAGACGAGAATATGAGCCCCATGTGATATCTGCGATGATGCCTTCTCAGCTTAGAGGAGGTGCGATCATTATCCAACATGAAGAAGTCATGCTTGTTGATAGATTAGCATGTGAGAAGGAAGCTGAGGTTGGCTTGACGATGCACAGGAAAAAGAAGAAGGGAAAAAACACTGGCAATGCGGAGCAGATTCATGGGAAGTCTGATCTCCTTAAGGAAGTGACTAATGAAAATCCACTTTTGGAATATTAGAGGTATGAAGAAGGCAGCAGCCAAACTGGCCTTGGGTAACATTCTGATGGATAGGAATTCATAAATTTTATGTATCGTGGAGCCTATGGTTGAGGTTAGTGATTTCCCCAAATTATTTTTTAATAAGTTGGGATTTGAGGTGGATTTTTATTCATAATAAAAGAGTGGATAAACTTCCTAACAATTGGATTATTAGGATGAGAAATGTTAGGACACCAGTGATTATGTTTGAATCAGATCATCATGTAACTATTTCTGTTGAGTGGCTACAGAGAACAGTTTTTGTTTAGCGGTGCACGCCAATTGATTTCGGGCAGCAAGAAGAGACCTATGGGAGAATTTGGTGGGCTCGGTTCTAGGCCCTCACTCTCCTTGGTTGGTTGTAGGGGACTTTAATGCCACTGGAGTCTCATGAGATTAGGGAGGGGGGGCTTTTTAACATGGGTTCTGCAGCAGGTTTGGTGCTATGGTGGATGTGTGCTCATTGATATAGCTTCCTTTGTAGGGTAGGAAGTTCACATTGTCCAATAATAAGAGAAGGGGTAATGTCCTTGCAATGCTGGACCGAAGCTTCTGCAATGATACATGGGTCAATTTTTTCCATGAAGGGTCTCAATAGGTACTCTAAAGGGTCACGTCTGATCATGCCACTCTTTTTATTAATTCTGAGCCTTCGGTGAAACTGAAAAAATGTCCTTTTAGATTTCAAAGATATTGGGTGGAGCATATATATATATATATATATATATATATTTTATGTAGGCGGTTAGCTCTTCTTGGAAGAATTGAATTGCAGGCAATAATATTTTTGTATTAGTTCAAAAGCTTAAAGGTGTTTTAAGACTTTGGTCGCCGAGTGCTTACCCAAATATTAATATGGAGCTTGAGGAGGCAAAGAAAGGTATGAATGATATTCAGCAGAGGATTGAAGACCATGGCTTAGATGATGTATTGTTTGCTCAGGAGGTAAATGAGAAAACAAGATATCTAAAATCATTGGAAAACTATGAGAAAATGTGGGCAGAGAAGTCTCGGATTTGAGTGTAACAAGTTTTTTTTTCACTTGTCTGCTAAGATAAGAAGACTAAAAAATAATATTAGAAGCTTGAATAAGGAAGATGAGGTGGTGCTTTTTGATGGAGGAGATCTGGAAGAGTACGTTGTGTGTTTCTACTTTCTACAAAAAAAAATTCATAAAGGGGTGCCTCAGATTGATCACTTGGTTTTGCGTAATTGTATCCCTACAGAGTTGGTGTAGGTGGATAGGAGAAGGCTGAACAGCATGCCAACGGATACGGAGACAAAAATGCGGTTTGAGAGCTTGATCTTGCAAGTTCACCAGGTTCAGACGGGTTTCCTAGTCAGTTCTATAAACACTGCTGGGATGTGATTTCAATTTATGTATGTAATGTTGTTAGAAGATTTTTTTAGCATTGGTCATATGCCTCATGGGGTCAATAATAAATTTTTTATATGCTTATTCCAAAAGTTGATGGGGAAGCCTGTTTGGATAAGTTTAGATTGTTTGGTATGGGGAGTTTTTTCTATAAGATTATCTCGAACGTGTTAGCTCTTTGGCTGGCTATTTTTCTCCCAAGATTAATTTCTTATGAACAAGGGGCATTTCAAAAGGGGAAAATAATTCACATGAATATTAGCTTTGCTTTAGAGATTGCCAATATGATGTTAGCTGCTACCACGGGAGGATGTATGAGAATAAAAATTGATATAAAGAAGGCATATGATACTATTTATTGGATTTTTATGTTCTATATGATGAGGAAGATGCTGTTTTGAGAAATCTGGATTGGGTGGATTAACCAATTTTCTAATTCTACCAAGATTTCGTGCTGCTTAATGGTGGAGTGGGCTATTTTGGTGTGGAGAGGGGGCTTAGAAAAGGAGAACCTATCTCTCTAATGCTATTTATCCTCGGAAAGGAGGTTTTCAGTAGGGGCTAAATGACCTACTGAAGAATAAGAAGATTAAAGCATTACAAGGACCTTGTGGAATTTCTTCTCCTAGGCATATCCTTTTCACGGATGATATCTTCATCTTCACCAATGCATCAATAAGGTATGTGCAGAATTTAAAATCCTTTCTGGCCATGTATGAAGAATTTTTTGGGCAATGTACTAGTCTTGAAAAAAGTAAGCTTTTAATGGGAAATAATCTTGTATCAAGGAAGTAAGTAATCGTTTCGGAGCTGGATATTCTCACCTGTCATTTACCAACCAGATATTTAGGAGTTGAGATTTTTAAGGGTAAGGTCATGAAGGACACAATTTTCCCTATTATGGACAAAGTGAAGGCTAGACTTACAGGTGGTAAGGTAAGCTTCTTTCTACGACGGGAAGAGTGGAGCTAGTGTTAGCAGTTATAGCAGGGATGCCTATGCACATCTTTTTAGTGTATTGGTGGCCCTCGTTGCTTCTCTTGATTATGGAAAAATAGATGAGGAATTTCATTTGGACAAGGGATGTGGATGCGACTAAAGCAATTACTGTGGGGTGGATCAGTGTTGCAAGCCTAAGTCGGAGGGTGGGCTAGGTCTGCACAAGCTCAGAGAGGTCAATGAAGCAATGCTTTGTAAGGCTGTTTAGAAGATTTTGAATATGATGACTCCACTGCTTACCAGTTTTTGAGAGCTAGATTTATTAAAGAAGATGGGTCTTATAGAAAGGGATATAAAGTATCATCTATTTGGCCTGGTATTAGGAAAATGTAGAAGTTTGTTTCCTCTCAAGAAAGATGGATCATTGGGAATGGTTGCAAAATTAATTTTCGGAAGGATAGGTGGATGGGTTCAAATTCTATAGCAGAGATGATGCATCTGGATTATGCTCAAGAAGATCAATTCAATGGAGAAGTGTCCAGCTTCATAGGGAATATTTGTCTAGAATTTACCCTAAATCCAATCGTCCCTGCTGCAGGAATTTTTGAGAAATTAAAGATATTCCCCTTCCTAGCTATGAGTGTGGAGACTTATACATTTGAAGGGCCAGCCTGAGAGGAGTTTCAGCATTTACTCAGCATGGGAACAGATCAGGAAGAAAAACCCGGTTATGGTAAGCTTCTGCGCCGTTTGTCTATTCTTGGTTGGAGGCTTGTGCAAGAGAAGTTGCCAACGGATTTGGCGATCATGAGAAGAGGGGTTTGTATGGTGTCCAGATGTGAAATGTATAAATCATCACTTGAGAATATAGGTCACATGTTTAGGTAGTGTCCATTTGCTTTAGAAGTGTGGAAAAGCATCTCTGCTCTGACTATTTTTTAGTTCCCTGGATAGCGCATGACTCTCTGAATAATTTCATGATGCGATGGAAGAGAAAAATGAAGGTGGTGGCTTTAAGAGAAGCATGGGTGATTTCTCTTGTGATCACTGCAGAGCATATTTGGAGAGAGAGAGAAATGCTCGTCGGCATGACAATCGTCAGAGATTGTCGAGGTATGTAGTTGAGATGATCAAGAAGGATATAAGAGAAAGCACTCCATATGTGAAAGGTTTGGTCAGATCTGTGGTTGCTGTTTTGAGTTGTAGAAGGCTGGGATTGAACATTATTAGTGCTGGAATTAAGCCTCCCTTGGAGATATTCTGGTGTAATCCTCCTATAGGATGGGTATAAGTCAATTTTGATGGAAGCTCTCCAGCAAATCCGGGTAGCACTGGGGCAGGTGGGCTCATGCAGGATCACAATGGAAGGTGCCTTACGTCATATAGTGTGTACTTGGAGATTAAAGGTGTTTATGAGGCGGAGGTTGAAGGTCTTATTAAAGCAAAAGAGATGCCTATCCCATTCGTATGGATAGAATCTGATTCAACAGTAGTGGTAACGGTGGTGCAAAAGAAGACGATTCCATGGTTTGCTCTTCAACGATGGATTCATATTAGCTCTTACTTGGAGAATGTTAACTGAAAATTTTCTTATAATTTTAGGGAAACAAATTCGGTAGCTGATTATCTGGCGAAGAAAGCAGCTAAGTCAAAGGATACGTCCTTCAATGCTGCATTCCATAGTTATATTTCAGAGACGATGGCAAGGATGCAGAGGGTAGGCCTTACTATAGATTTCTTTAGTGCGTGACTTGGGTCCTTGCTGATGGCAATGCTGAAGGTGCGGGCCTCTACTCGCTTTGTGGTTTTGTTTTGTAAGTTGTTTTTCGTTCTTTCTTGAATTTTAATTTTAAAAAAATGAGTCAGTCATCCACTTGTGGTACCATATTGAACAAAAATAGTGATATTGCTCCTTCATTGATCAAAAATATTGATTTTTAGGAAGTATAATGATCAGCCTATCATAAGGGTTTCAATCTAGATGAATGATTTGAAAGACCTATTCATTCTACTCTCCACATGACTTGAAACTGATATACCTTTCTATTTTCATCTTATTCTTTAGTTATTGAGAAATAATTATTAATTATAATTAGCTAATTTAATTTTTTTTACCAATTTGTAAAGGTATCTAGTACTTTATTTTTTTAATTATAAATTGATTTTTTTTTTTGCTAAAAGGTCATTTTATTAAAAGAGAACAAAGCAAAACAAAGATAAATACAAAAGGGCAGGCCGATCCCACAAAACCCACTTGCAACCTCCACCTTCGGCATGGCCATCAGCAAAGGGAACAAGCAAAGGGCTTAGCCAAATCGAAAACGGTGCCTGTCCAACGCATCAGAAGCTAACTCATCAACTACATGTCTCGGGAACTCCACTGAGAATTCTGAGGAACAAGATTTAGATGCTTTCCTAGCCAGAAAATCAGCGACAACATTAGCTTCACGAAAACAGTGAGTGATCTTCCATTGCACCAACTCCAAAAAGGAAATAACAGATCTCCATTTCTGCAGGGCAAACCATGGAATCTCCCTTCTCTGAACTGCTGAGACCACGGACGCTGAGTCTGACTCAATCCAAACACCCCTAGCATGATAGTGTCTAGCTAGCTGAATACCCTCCAAGACTGCCTCAAATTCAGCTTCATATATTTGTTTGACTCCCAGAAAAATGCTAAAAGAGTCGATTACCTTGCCTTTATCATCCCGTAAGACACCACCAGCACCTGCATTACCTGGGTTACCAAGCGCACTTCCATCCACATTGATCTTCATCCACGCCCTGGAAGGCTTACACCAGTGAACCTCAAGAGGTGAAGTTAATTATAAATTGATTTATTATTTAGATACTGTAAAAATGAAAAATTATTTATTAACTTTTGTCAATTATTATCTTATTTTTAGTATGACATCCAATCGATAAGGTTACGAACAGGCTAATACGCCAAAATTTATTTTATCCATACATATCAAAAATATTATATATATATATATATATATCAAAATCAACTACACTGCTTTAGATGCACTTCGCATTGATAAAACTGGCCTTGTACCCCAAGGGGGTTGATCCATTGGTGATTTGCAGAGGATAAAGTGCCTTACTTAGGCTCGAACTCCCTTGGTACGAACCTTGTCCTTCCTTGGGGATCCCACCCTCTTCGGAGTGGAAACGGCTTGTGTGGACCCGAAGGTAATATTTCCACTCCAAAGGATGTGAGGACAGCCTCCCTCGCAATTTAAAAATAAAAATTGGTCTTGTTTGGTCATTTTTTGCTCAACCAATTATGATAAGAGAAAGAAAACAACTTTGCATTCATTTAGATGAAAATTTATGATTAGGAAAATTGATTTATTGTGATTACTAATTTATAAATTCAAGAAATTAATAAGGTCTAAGTCACCATCTTCATAACCAAGCATATATGCATCCACCGTCAAACCAATTTTGGTGTTAAGGGAGTAGATTTAAGATCAATTGATAAAGGAAGACATCAACAAACTTGTATTATGGTTTGTTAACCATGGAGAGAATATGGTTGAGCTTAATTTAATCATGAGAAATAGAAGTGACTGTAGAATTACCTGGTACCATATGCATGCTAGAGACATTGGAATAAAAACTATTAACATCTGCCATGAAACCTGTGACATTACTGCAATGGTTCCTAATAATCCCATGATTGAGATTATAAGTTCTTCAATTTGACGTGGAATAGAGGTATCAACTGCACTTTGATCTATGGATGCCTATTTACAAAAATATAATTTATTTATAATTATATTATCTTATATGGTGATCAAAGAAGATCATTTAGATTAAAAGAAAGATATTTACTAACCCGATTTAGAATCCTTCCACTTGGAGTAGAATCAAAAAATGACATAGGAGCACGATAAATGCACAAATGCATTTTGTTGAAGAGCTGATTGGCTGTCTTATATCCAGTAGTTACTGTGAGCATGGTCCTTATAAGTTCAAAAAGAGAGCTTCCAAGGGTCAAAGCAACATAAACAAAGATGACAGTGGATCCTTCAAAATGGGGTCTCATATCCTCTGAAGCAGGAGTAGCCAACACCATCCAATAACTGCTGATTATTCGAAGAAGCTGAGAAAGAATTTCTGCTAGTAATATAAATAGTACAAAAGCCCCTTTATATGTAATGGTAGCATACTTCCAATAGAATGCAAAACTAACTCCACCATTTTCTCTCTTTTCTTCTTGGACAAGTTGCTCTTTTGGCCTAACCAGATCTTCTATTTTGTGATTTTTAGATTCTCTTTCCTTATCATCTTGAATAAGCTCACTATGTAAGATACTACCATCATCTTCCTCATCATTAACTAAATTATCCAAAGTAGTCCCACATTCGATAGAATTAAGTTCTACCAAAGCTTTCTTATGTGGACTCACTAAATCCATAAAATCCGTTCCTGAACTAAGAATTTCTTCATACTTACCTGCTTGAGTAATCTTTCCATCTCTCATAACCTATCAAATAAAAGGAGATAAATGATCATTCTCAAACTAGGTTGGAGGATTTGAAGTCGGAAAAGAAAGATGACATTTTCTCACCAGGATAAGATCAGCAGTAGATAAAAACTCTATTTGATGAGTAACATAAATTACCGTTTTTGAACCCAAAATTCCCAGCAAGCACTCCTATCACAAAAATTTAGATGGTCATATTTAGGCACTTAGAAAGTATTTCGGGTAAGATAAAAGAGCGGAAGAGTTATACATATAATAACATGCATCAGTAAATACTTTGTCTTTGTAAGTCTAGTTTGTTTAGACAACCATGCTTCCATTCTCTTAAATCAATTTCTAAATCAATCATAGTTTTTTTTATGAACAAAATTGTGATGTAAGCAATTAAATTTGTATCTTCAAATCAATTACATTAAATAAAGATTTGGAAGTGGAGGTCAAAGAGAGGATACCTTAAATAGATGAGTTCCTGTGTAAGCATCCACAGCACTAAAGGGATCATCAAGCAGATAAATATCAGCATCATGGTACAAAGCACGTGCAATCTGTATTCTTTGTTTTTGTCCACCACTAAGGTTGACCCCCTTGTCACCTATGATAGTCTGGTCCCCAAAGGCTAATAATTCTATGTCCTTCTTCAATGAACATGCTTCAAGAATTACCTCATACTTGTCTTTGTCCATCTCTTTACCAAATAATATATTCTCTACTATCGTGTCACTCTGTATCCAAGGTAATTGTGGAACATAGGCCTTTGTCCCGTTCAACTTAATAGACCCAGATACCTTTGGCACTTCCCCTAATATGCATGAAATTAGGCTTGACTTTCCTGACCCAAGAGAACCACAAACAGCCACCCTCATACCATGGTATACTCGAAAATTAAGATCTTTTAGTGTGAGATTAGGAGATTGGAGGTCCCAACAAAAATTCCCATTGACTATTTCAACTGCAATCTTGATATAATCTTTTGGAAGCGTATGTACTATATCCGGATGAACATCATTGAGACAAAGGAATGAGACTACCCTATCGAGCGAAACTTTAGTCTGAACTATCATAGAAATTGTGTCTGGGAGATTATAAATGGGACCTCGCAATATCGTAAATGTTGCAAGTGCTGACAAAATCTTCCATGACTCTAGTGGAATTCCTATAAGTACACAAAACCCAAAAGTAACAATAGATACAAACATGGGAGCAGACATATAAACAGAGCCAGTAAGAGCGGATGTATAAAGTAGTTTTTTTAACCATTTTGTTTCCAACTTCCTGAGTTTAATTATCTTAGCCAAAAACTTCATCTCCCAAGCATGGAGCTTGAGAATCTTCATATTCTTCAAAGCTTCAGATGTCACCTTCATCCTTCGATCTTTTGAATCCATTAATTTCTCTTGAAATCTTTCCTGTAATTTTCCGAGTGGAATATTTGCTAACATCAAAATTATTGTAGCAATAAAAGCCACAAGTGAAGCGAGCCTAAGACTCTCATATAAAATCAACAATGCTAAAACAATCTGAAGAGGCACCCTCCATATGTTGTGCAAGTACCAGCTAAAGAAGCCAATCCTTTCAACATCAACATTTATCAAATTAATGTTCTCCCCACTACTATGGTCCCACTTTGATTGGCTTGAAAGCCTGAGAACCTTCTTATAGATTGCTGTTAACAAGGCTGCACGGACCCTATTTCCCATCTTTCGCAATTGAAAGAATAAATGTCTCTCTGAGAGGCTTGTTATAAGCTTTGAAAGAAAGAAAACAAACACTAGCATAAAGCCTTTATATTTTAATTGGTGAGGACTATTGAGATATTGAATAAAGGCTTTAATAAGGTATGGTCCAATATAAGAAGCCAATGTGTGGATAATGGAGAATAGAGTCGTCCATAGAATTTCTTTCCATGTTGAAAGAAGCAATGCCTTCACTAGCTTGATTGTGTTTATCTGACCAACATTACCTCTATCATTACCATCAAATTCAAGGTTATTTCTAAAATGAGTAAAGACCACCTTGGCACTATCACAATTGGCAAGTTGAGGAACATCTTCAAGGTCTAACGTCTTTTTACACCCAAGTGCAATTAAAGAGTCCATCCAAGTGAAAGTAAAAATACTAAGAACATTGGCATTTGCATAAGAAGTTACACCCTCTCCAACATAATTTGATCCTTTTATATTGTCATCATTACTTGGATCAGGACTATTTTTCAAGAGAGGTTCTAAAAGATGGAAATCTTCATCTTCTCGCCCTTTGCCAAATAACCCAATATAGCACAAAAACAAACCAGCAGTAATGGATGTAGAATCAGAGACCCATAATAGGGATGGTAAGGACCAATTCTTCCAATGCAAACTAAAATGTGTAGCAAGATAAGTACTAGACAATAGGAAGTAGAAGGCCCACCAAATCCTTAGTAAATTGGGGAACATATGCTCACTCGATTGAGAAAACTGGAAGTGCAAGTAAACAGATATCACAAACCAAGTAAGTGTTCTAAATGTAAAATCCAATTGAGCAACAACATTTAGGTTAGGCCAACCATGTCTATACCCAGAGAAGTATATTAACAACCATAGGAAAAGATGACAGAAAGCTAGGCCCAAGCAAGATATGAAGGCTAACCAATAATGTAAAAAGTAAGTATTCTTAAACATCGATTTTGGATTTTCAACGGTAGGCATCATGCGTCTCTTGTAAGCCCAAAACATGGATAAGAGTAATAACAATATTAGATGTGAAGTAGCAGAAAAACCATCCAGAAAAATGGTTGCAGAAGATTGCGAAAATGATGTCCAAATACTCATATCAATATTTGTTTGTTCAAAAGCAACCATGTTTGCATCTTCTATTTGTAACTTGGTGGCTTAGTTTAGGCCATTCCAACGCAAATCCCGACCGCATTACCACTTTTAACTGATGTGAGCTTATTTGCAAAAATGTTGTGAAAAGTCTAGCATCTAAATACCAACTGTTTCTATCTTACGTGTTCTAGAAAGACGACCAATATTGGAATCTCAACATCACCCTTATATGTAGCTGAACCTGTTAACGAATAGACAGAACAAAACTAATTGAGAATATTAAAGAGCAAGAGTATTAAACAAATTTAACAGAAAAATCAATAATGCTTATATATAATTTAAACCATGTTCATTTATTAAGAACACAATAAAGATATTAGACACTCAAATAATATGAAATGATATAAACTGATTAATATTTTACAATTAATATATTGGAGCAAAATGTAAGGAAAGGCAAAGAACCTCATATCACGAGAACACCAAGTGATGCATTGTAATAGATTTCTATACAAAAGTAGGGAGAGAATTAGGCACGCCGGTAGCTAGTGGCTCAACTAGGGGGTGCTGGGATGAAGGGGGCATGGGGGTCATTTCCAAAAGGGAGGGAGAGAGTGAATACAACTTTTCTCAATTAAATCAGAAAATCAGATCCCAGACTAAACAAAAATGGGTTCCACAACTGACAATAAAAGGCCATTCTTCTAGCAACGTAACTTATCTGATGATCAATGGGCTGAGGGAAATAGAGATTAATAGAAACAGCTTCTTAGTTCTGGATTACCTAGAGGTGATGCTGGATACAAGCCAAGATCCCACAAGTTCTACAATATTTGCTCTAATGGATGCAACTCAACTAGATCAAAATGTGGAAAACAATTACTAAAATTGAAGCATGATATGCTTCAAGGAGATATTGACTGTGCTCTATCTGCTAGTCCTGCCTTGACAACTGAAGTATTTTCGATTCCGGTCACCACAGATCATCTGGAACCGGCTACTGAAACAATAACATCAACTCCGAAGGAACCTGTCTTTCAAGTCTTTCTAATTGTAAATGGTGATCATGGGAAAGGCTTACCTAGGAGCAATGACCCCAGTGAGAGGCCTATTCATGATGGAAGCAATAGCTCATTCTAGATAATAGAAGAAGAGTACAGCAGGAAGCATTGCTAGTTTTCCATTTGATCCCCAACAAGAATAGCAAGAAAAAGGTTCCAAGGGCATCAAGATGTATTGTATTTGCAAGAAGCAATGACAATTTCTTCCTCATTCTTCCAATGACAACAAAAATAGTGAATTGAAAAACATTTTAAGGTGTCAAGTTCTACAGACACCTATATAGGTGTCATTCAAACACGCCCTTATTAAAAAGATATCAGTGGAAACATTCTAAATATTTCTTTACTAGTGAGAGTTAACCAACCAATCAGTTATACCGATTCCTTCCACACTTCATTATCAACGTGACCTCTCTCTCTCTCTCTAAAAATTTGTCTGCAAATTAAGGAAGGGAAAACAATGCACAAAGAGTAGCTAGAGGCTACCCCCTAAAACACTCGAAGACAGGCCTTAGCAGAGTTAGGGTATTGGTTCTTGGCAATGACAGCCTGATAATGTTCCTCCACATCTAAGGAAATACTTTTGATACTGATTGGCCTGACCTAATCTTATTCTAAAAGATTCAAGAATTTGTTTCATGCCAAATGTGGTCAATAATGCAACAGAATGCTAGTTTAGCAATACATCCTATAAGTCTCCCTTGAATGAGTTCTCTATTCATTGCGTCTCCATCTCTTCCACACTCCCTCTAGGGCTTCTCGAGGGTGAGCACAATTATAGGATAACTCTCAAGATTTGAAAGGAGGAGGAACATTTAAAGAATAGATGGTCTCTATTTTCCAGCCCTGCCCAACAGAAACAACAATAGGGAGCTACATGAATATCATGTTTAGTACTGCATTTGGAGGCTTCTAGTTTTTAGTAAATTGGAAGGAAAAATCATTGGGCATTAATGACTCAAAATCCCTCTGCACTTTATGGATTTTATATAATTTGGCATGGACTTTACTAGGCTCACATAATGTGGGGGACACCGCTTAGATTTCAATACAAACACATTATGGTGTATTTTTCACATCGAGAACCCCATGAAATAATGGGATGACTGGCAACTTATTGGACAACTAATTGGCTATGGGACACCTTAATGTGAGGTTACCATTTTCGTCTTGGTGGAGGTGATCCTGAGTTTTACCAAGAGAGGAGAGGGGAACTAGAACAAAACATCAGAAACTGTTGTCTTAGGGAATAACTTTTGCTACTTGGTTGACTAGAAGAGTTGGGTCTCTAATGCTGATTAATCTCTTATCTTGTCATGTTTTTTTATTTTTTATTTTTTTCATAAATGGAATGGAATGGAATAGGGAAGGACTGTAGACAAACTTCCATTTTAAAGTTCATGTTGTTTCCTTTGTTGGGTGGTATCTTGATAGTTGACACTATTGGCACCTGCTGAGGATATTTGCCTCATTATATCATTGGATTCTTTCCTTTCCTTCAGCTTTCAAATTTTCAATATATGCTTCTTGTCATGTTTGGAAAAAAAAAAAGGGAAGGGAGGGGAGGGAATGAATGCCCCCTAGTGAAATCGAAAAAATCCACCTCTTTTTATGCCAATATGCGCTCCTTCATTGGCCCACACTGACACAAGGATCGTGCAACTAGAAAGGGGAAAGAACTATCCCTGGTTAGATGGCCCCATGAAGAAGCGCACATGGGCATAAAGACATGGTGGATTTTGAATTTCACATGAGCGGAGGCGTAATTCACCGCCCGAGTGTGGCACAGGGTCACGGGACTAGGACCGTTCTTTTGCACAAAAAATATAACAAATGGAAAAAAAAAAAAAAAAAAAAAGAAGGGAGAGGATACCATAAAAGGCAATGTGGCCTGCATCAATAACAGGACAAATGGGAGTACACACAGAAGCATCAACAGCAGTGAGATTTCTGTCTATCGTGGGGGTGGGGCCATCATTTCACCCGTGTTTGGGTGTAGAGACCTTGTTGTCTCCTAGACTTCTTTTTCTGAAAAGAAAATATAAAAGAAATCCAAGTGAAACAACAAAAACAAAAAAGACAAAACGACCAAAAGTTGCATAAGAGATAAACGATTCAGACTCCAAGCCAAAGCCAGTTAGAGGACAGCATTTGAAAGTGTCAATGATCAGTCTTTCACAGGGTTTTGTTAGATCCTGAAACCTTCTCACAAGAAGTTCAGTTACATGAGAAAAGAGGAAAAGGAGCAGAAAAACCGTGCATCGATTTGAGGTTCTTAAGCCTTACACCTAGCTTATTTAACACTACAAAACTTCAATCCTGCTCAACAGAAATGAAGGAAAACGGGAATCCAACGTGAATTCTCTAGGGGGGAGAGAGAGAGAGAGAGAGAGAGATGTGCACCTTAGGGAAGAAGCTACAAATTATTGTGTTTCTGGATGACGAACGTTTACCTTCATTGAGAACTAGGTGACTTGTGTGGGAACAAAGGGAGCATTTCTCAGTTATGAAGGAAATGATAATTCCTGAGAAATAGCAGGAAAGTTAGAGGTCCATGTAATTTGAAGCGTTTCACCGCCTTAGATAAAGGAAAGCATTTGTTAGTTACAAGGAAATGGGCGTGTGTGACTGACTTGGTCTCGTTGACTGTAGACTTCCAGAAATAGGAAAATGGCTTGTCCGTATCCTCCGAGCGTTTCAGGGATAGTCGCTAGATGTGCAGTCACGTCCATTTCTCCTTTCCTAAATTTGAAAAAAAAAACTCAACTTTTTATTCATTTTCTTTATTTTTATTGAAGTTTGGAAGAGATTCTGGATTTTTCCTACAAGTTATTCGATTCACATAAAAATATAAAAAGGGCATGTTTGGGGCACAAGGTTCCCACACGTGCAAGGTCCAAAGGGATGAGAATTACTCACCTTTACCCTGAGAATATTGAGAGGTTGTTTCGATGGTTTGACCACCAGGTCGCAATATTTGTATCTTACGATTCCCATATTGTTCACTAACTAATCTCAAGGACCAAAATTCTGAGTAAAATTGTTCATTTCCTAAATTATTTGTTGATTCTCAAAATTTCACAAATTATTCTAAGATTTTCCAAGCAATTGGATTTGGGTCAGGATTTTCATGAATGAAATTGTTGCCAAATCACTCGTGAATTATTCAAGAATTTGCTAATATGATCTTGTCACAAAGGCTTTTTCATCATTTCACATGTTATTAGTTTAGTATATGTTATATCAATAATATCAAATGATACCAACCCCCAATTTACAATCTTAATTCATGTCCCCTCCCCTCCCCTCCCCTCCCCTCTCCTCTCCTCTCCTCTCCTCTTGCCATTCATCATGTAGATTAGAATCTTGCATCATACCATTTAATTTCTATACTATTCTTAGAATGATAAATAATTAGCAGTTAGCTACCTAGCTAGTGTGACCTCAAATTCATGGGCTAAAGGCCCGATCCAGTGCAACTTCTTCCTTGAGCCCATCCATGCGCAGGTACTGACAGAAGAGGATAGTTCTATATTTGCTTAGTGGCATGGAAAATTAACTACTATCCTCCTATTATGTTTTGAAATAGATTGAACTTGTAACATCAACTTAAACTTGCCAATGTAATGTGACCTCACTAGTAGAAGAACTTCGATGAACCGAAAGAAGATAAGGGAACCGGATGACCCATTGGAGAGTAATTCCTTCCTTGGTTGTAAACCAACCCAATATACCTAGAACCTTTAACTTCATTTTGCTGACCATTAGCAAGGGAAAAAGAAAAAAAAAAAGTTGTCAAGAAATTTTTGTGACATTAATCTTGACATGCGTAAAGCGGATTGGGATAAAACCTTTCAAAGGGATGCACAAATATGTGGAGATCAAGCCCACAAAAAATTAAGTTCTAACTGAGCTACCTTATACTTCACCCAAATATCTGCCATGTGGTAAATCAAGTGAGAGCCCAAATTTATGGATAGGTAGGGGTCAAGGTCCCATATCTGAATGTCAAGTTTGAGGTTTATTAGATTGACCACATGTGAAAATAAGGTACCCAAGGGGCAGCGCAACCCAAGGGGATAATGCAGTTGGTAAGAAACGAACTTGGTACGAGTTGTAAACTCGGATGTCCTAAGTTCGACTCCTACTTTGCACACCTTGAACCACTCACAAGGGGGTGTTTAGTGATTTTCATTGCTTTCAGTGAAAGTTGAATGGTTCTCATTCAACCACAGTATGATCCAGTCCATGCGATTGTGTGGTCAATATGGGCCCGCGAAACTAGTCAGGCTGAAGGCCTGGATACCCGTCGTTAGCAAAAAAAAAGTGAAAATAAAGCTTTAAATATCCACTTAAGGTTCAAATTTTTATGTAAATAGTTAAAAGAAAAATGGACAGATTAAAAAAAATGTCAATGCAAGATTCAATTATTTGACTTTGAAATTTGACAAGTGATCGATCCTAATTATTAACTATGCTAATCTGATCTTCTCACAACTCATATGCTGCAACATGGAGTACTTAGTTACTATATGAAAAGAAAGAAAGCCATCAGAATTATTTCCAGTGGGTTCAAGGGTTGCCTACCCTTTTGATCAATTGTAAAGGCTGTCATTATAGTAAAGGTGGACAAAAGCAGGAGTTGGGTTCTCTCCACAATTTGTGGTAATGTATACCATTAATGACTCAGATCTTGAACTTTTTCTTTTCCTTCGAGGGTTAAGCTTTACATGAATAACTAGCCAGATAAGAAAAGAAAATAAAAGACTGGATTTCAAAGAATTAACCAGAATTGAGGGGTAATTTTGGCTTCTAAAAAATTTGAGGGTTGAAGGGAAATTGGAAATTTGCTTTAATGATAGTCACAAAAGAGATGTCTTTCACTTTTTGTAAGGGAAATTGGAAAATAACAGAATACATTTAAACATTTAGGGGACTAGAAAAAGCCTTGCCCCTGTTTTTTTATTTGTATATTCCACCTCTATATATAAATTCAAAGCCCCCTCTCCAGGCAGTAAACCCATTCCCGCAAATCCATAGTCCCAACTCATTTTGTTCTCTGTTTCATTTCCACCATGACACATCTTATTATGTTGTTTGGCCTTCTGATAGTAGCATACTTTGGTGTAAGAAAAATGATGTTTTCCATTATTCATTCATTTTAGTTTGTTATTGCATTTCATATTTCATCTTTCTCATTGACTGTTTTTGTTTTTGTTTTTTTTTCTTTTTCCCTTCCCAAGAAATTACAAGGTCTTCAAACTGGAAATGCCTACTCACAATACTGGGAAGAGCATATTGATCTTGCACAGCCTCCACATTGGTTAGTTGCAAAGGCTTCTCCATTAAGCCTCTATCAAGAGGCTATATTTCTAAAGCTTATGGAGGAAAATGGGTTGACTTCCCACCTGCATTCATTTTGTAAGCAAGCTAATATTGGTTGCTCTACAAATGCACTAGTAAAGAAGATAACAAATGACACAACCCTACCACCAGTAGCTAGTGGAATGGTGTCAAAGAGAAATATGATGATCTTCCAAATGAAACACCCCTATCAGTTGCAAACCAAGGGGGATTGCCTTATTTCCGGGAGTCAATGGTGAAAGAAGGAGGTTTCATGCCTATCCCTAATCTAAGGGACCCAGTGTCATATAAATCATTCTTGCCGTGATTTCTCATGTCAAATATCCCATTTTCCATAGCATAGATCAAGGAATTGAATAAGCTTTTTGATGTAGTGGATGATTCTGACATGGATGAGTATATTCAGAATACCCTCAAGATATGTGAGAGATGCCCAATTCGAGACGAGAAATGCACCTGTGCAACTTTCGTAGAAGATCTCATTTACTTTGTCGTCAAGAAATTAGGGCACCATGTACACATATGGAGTACTGAAAGCGTTGAAGGATCTTATGAGAATGTCATAATTGGATCTAAGAAACTCATGCATAGAAATCTCTTTGAACCTCCAGTTTTATGTCACAGTATGCTATTCCTATTTCAAGTCTATTATTGCCATATTTTCTAGAAAGTGAAAGTATATGCAGTTGATATATTTGCTAGGAAGAAAGTGAATCATGGCATGCCACTATGATACATCAACTTGGATCAATTGTAAAAGCTGTCATTTTTTTTCCTTTATTTTTTTTTTAATTGCGTGGTTTGTTTATTTTCACTTATTTATTTATTTAATTTTAATTGCATGGCTTGCGTTTTTAAATTCTTAGATGACGAATGGTTAGGACGTTATTTTAGATACATATGTTTAGGACGGTAGTTAGAATTAGATCACAACCATTAATAGGTTCACTTTCGCATTATTAAAAGAAAAAATAAATAAAGTGGCTGCTCTCTCTGAGTTCGACCCGTAGCTACACTGATCCGTACACTGGCGGTTACATTTAAAATCTCAAACAGTGACTTCAATGCAGTCCTAGCTGATCATGAAAGGCGGGGGCCGAGAAGATTCTGCTTAGGGGCGGCAACTGAATTCAGAGCTATGGTTGATGCTACTTCAATGATTCAGGCTCCGTCCACTGATAGGAAATTCATCTGGTCAAATAACAGAAGAAGAGGGAACGTATCAGCTGTCCCTGGATAGGACTTTTGTGAATGAAGCTTGGCTGGAGTTATTTGATAACTGTTCTCAGCAAGTCCTCCAGTGAATTGCCTTTGACCATGTGCCTTTGCTTGTCTGTTTGGGCATGACCACAAAACCTTAGAACCTCCCCTTCCGCATCAATAACTTTTGGATGGAGCATCCTAGTTTTTTTTATATGGTTCGTAATTCTTGAAGGCCTAGTGTAACTGGATCACACACTTTTATTCTAGGCCAGAAGCTCAAAAGATTAAAAGTTGCTATGAAACTATGGTCATGAGAGACCTTCCCTCACCTAGACCATGAGATTGCCATTTCTCAATCTCAACTAGATCAAATTCAGAAAGAATTGAGGAAGAGGGGCATTCTGAGGAGTTGTTTGATCTCGAGGTTGACGCCAAAACAAGATTCTTAAAAGCCTCTGAATACCAAGAGAAGCTGCGCTGGCAAAAATCCAGAATAAGATGGCTTCGAGATGGTGATAAATGCTCGAGATTTTTTCATGTCTTGGCAAAAGTGAAAAGGGCTAAGAATTACATTTCTACCATTGAAAAAGAAGATGGTGAGACTATTTCTGATCAGGGTCTTCTGGGGAATCATATTGCTCAGTTCTATGAAGTCTTTCATAGACGCGTGGACCTAGCCAGCCATCCAGCCTTATTTAATTGCATCCTTAGAATTCTTTAGGACTTTGATCGCCTGGTTTTGGATTCTATTCCTCTGGAAGATGAAATCAAGAGAGCAGTTTGGGACCTTGACCCTGATAGCTCTCCAGGTCCAGATGGTTTTTCAGGAATATTCTTCAGGACCTACTGGGAGATTATTGGCTTCAATGTTTGCAGAGCTATGAGGGGCTTCTTCTCTTCAAGTATTCTTCCAAAAGGAATTAATAACAATTTTTTGCTTTTAATTCCTAAGGTAGATGGATCCAGAACCCTTGGGAAATTTCGCCCTCTCTGCCTGGGGAATTTTTTCTGCAAGGTTCTGTCAAATATTATGGCCTCTCGAATCTCTTCTCTCCTCCCTAGGCGTATCTCCCCTAAGCAAGGAGCCTTCTAAAAAGGCAAATTTATTCAGACGAATATTGGTTTAGCTTCTGAGCTAGCTAACCTCTTGAGTAATTCTGCTAGAGGAGGAGGCCTTGGTTTAAAGATGGATATCTTAAAGGCCTTTGATACCTATCCTGGGATTTTTTATTTAATGTTCTGCACAAGTTTGGATTCTCTGACACTATGATTGGCTGGATCCACACCCTGTTAGAATCTGCTCGTATTTCAGTCCTTCTAAATGGGGGGCCTATCGGTTTCTTCCTAGTCAATAGAGGCCTGTGGCAGGGAGATCCTATCTCCCCCATTATCTTTATTATGGCTGAAGAAGTTTTGTGCCGTGGTCTTAAGGAGCTACCTGTAAAAGGCCTTATTAAGCCCATTGCTGGTCCTCGGGGGGCAGCAATCCCGACTCATCTTTTATTTGCAGACGACGTTTTCATTTTTTTGAATGCATCCAAGAAATACATTAGAATCTTGAGATCTTTCTAGACTATTATCAAAATTGTTCTGGGCAATTTTTCAATCTTAAAAAGAGCAAACTGTTCTTGGGTTGAATTCCTCCAATCAGGAAGCAGTGGCTAGTAGAGGAATTAAATATTCCCACATGTAATTTTCCAACCAAATATTTGGGTGTGGAGATCTTTCATGGCATGTTAAGCGTGACCCACTTCTCCCAGTGATGGATAAAATTAAAAGCAAGCTTGAAGGTTGGAAGGGCAAGCTTCTTTCAATGGTTGGTCGGGTTGAATTAGTAAAATCTGTAATTTCTGAAATGCCTCTGCATAGCTTCTCTATCTATTGGTGGTCTTCCCCCTTGATTAAACTGCTAGAACGTTGGATGCGAAACTTCATCTGGACTGGGGAGATAGACACCTCCAAAGCCATCACTGTCAGATGGGGTCTTGTATGCAAACCAAAGAAGGAAGGCAACCTTGGTCTAAGAAGACTTAGGGATGTTAACATGGCCTTGATTGCGAAGCTCGCCTGGAAAATTAAAAATGAAGACTCGCAACTGAGTTCTCTGATTAGAGCTAGATTTATCTCTAGTTCTGGAGAGTTTAAAAGTGGCTACAAAAAATCCTCTATCTGGTCGGGAGTGAAGAGACTATGGTCTTTTGTGACAGATAATAAAAAATGGATCATTGGCAAGGGGCATAGCATTGATTTTTGGTATGCTAGCTGGTGGGGCAAAAAATCTATTAGAGAGTTGTCTGGGCTGCCTAATGAGGTTTTCTCATCTCTAAATCACGCTGTAGCTGATTTCATAGAAAACAATCAGTGGTGTCTTCCACATGTTGACTCTACTATGCTGAAGGATGCTTTTGCTATTATTAAAAAAAATTAAGCTGCCCTCCTCAATCTCAAATGATCATTGTCTATGGGGTCTTGATACGATGGGGGTGTTCTCTGTAAAGTCTGCTTGGGAGGGCCTCAGATCTTGGTCTCCTGTAGCTCCCTGGGCGGGGCTGATTTGGGGTAAATTCATTCCCCCGAGACTCTCTATGCTGGGATGGCGATGGGTCTACGAAAAATTCCCTACTGACGATATGATTCAGGCTAAAGGTATCACTCACTCTTCCAGATGTGATCTGTGTGGTGCGTCATCTGAATTCTTCGTCCATCTATTTTTTGAGTGCGATCTCTCTATTTGAATTTGGAAAGGTGTTCTAGATTTTTTTAATTTTTCCTAGCCAAATTGTATCTCTACGGATGCTCTTATTGCTTGGTGCAAGAATAAAGCTCGAGGTTGGTGCTTGAAAAACCTCTGGGAGATTAGTCTTCTCTCTGTAATTGCCGTTATCTTGTTCGAAAGAAACCAGCGAAGATTTGAGGGGAATTCTCGTAGTCTTGTCAGGATTGTTAGTGCCATCCGAGGGCAAATTAGCTTCACATGCTCCCACATGAAAATCTCTCATAGAAATGCAACTGATTTATTAATTTGCCGAAAGTTCAACCTCTCCTCTTCCCATCACAGAGAGCGATCTATATTGGAGGTGCACTGGTGCAAGCTTTTCCCCTCTTGGATAAAGCTCAACGTGGATGGATGCTCTCTTGGTAATCCAGGAAGAGCTGGTGGAGCTAGAATTTTTAGAGATAGTGATGGCAGGAAAATTCGCTGCTTCAATTTCTATCTGGGAATTTCAACTAGTTTCTTAGCTCAAATCTGGAGTATCCTCAGGGGTATGTGGCTAGCGTATGAGATGAACATCAATCGTCTGTGGATTGAGTCAGACTCTTCGGCAACGGTCTTCATTTTTCAGCATAGACTCATTCCCTGGGTCATCCTTCAAGCACGGTCTGCACTTACAGAGTACCTTAACTCCATTGAATGGAAAATATCTCACTGCTTCAGAGAAGCAAACCCTGTGGCTGATTTTTTGGCCAAGGATGCAGCAAAGGCAGGATTTGACAACGATGATGTGCAGCTCCCCTCTCACGTGGCTAGAGAGCTGCAATTAGACATTGATGGTCACTCTAGATTTAGATTCCTAAACACTTTGAAATAGCAGGTCTGAGTCTCTGTTGATGGCTTTGCCGAAGGTGGAGACTCTTAGCCCGCTCCTGTAATATATATATATATATATATTTTTTTTCTATTAATATAATCTGATCTTCTAGCAAAAAAGATAGGATTCCAAAAAAGGTATAATCGTTGTGAGTGAGGGGCCCCTAGATAGCATAGTTCGATAGCGAATTATTATTATTATTATTATTATTATTATTATTATTATTATTTTGGGTTAGTTACACTTAGGCTATGTTTGGTAGCCAAGAGAAGAAAATAAATTAAATGGTGAGAAAATAAAAAGAGTATGTATGTTTGGTAACCAAGAGAAGAAAAGAAAAAAATTCAAAAAATTTTGAATTTTAGGAGAGAGATAGACACATAGGAAATCATTGTGTAATCATTCATTTTTTGTCTTATAATGTTTTCATATTTTCTCATGTTGTCTTGTGTTTTTTGCAAGATTTTTTTTTTTTTTTTTTTT
>NC_056569.1:954427-1037601 GCF_013358625.1 Macadamia integrifolia
AAAAAAAGCATGTGTGTGATTATCACCTTCTTCAACAATGTCATTACGTAAGAAACAAACAATGGAAGAAGGTAGCTTCCATATCCTGGCCTGATTCAGTCAATAAATTGATTCAAACCAAATATGTTGAACCAATTAAATGTAAAATGCGAAGTAAGTCGGGTTATCAAAATAGGGGAGTAAGATAATGAAAACAAATAATAAATGGTTTGTTTCGATTTTGTGACCGTTATAAACTAAGTAAGATCAGCTTAAAACCCAAAATCCATAAAACCAATTATTTAGTGGGCTTGCAAGTTTGAACTTCTTTTATTAATAAAATGAAAGATAGATATTAAATAATTGATTTTTAATCTCCATTTTATCCAATCATGTCAGAATAACAATATAAGATCATCCATTACATTATTTTATGTAACCTACCCAGTCACAAGAAGGAAAACCCTTAAGTAATTGTCCTAGACCAAATAGAAAAATGCATGTTATGATTAACTTGTACAAAATGTAGGTCATTGTCTTTAATATTAGGGAGAGGGATATGAATGCTAGCAGGATACCCAAGTATCAGGTATTCTAGCGAGTTGAGAACCGTTGAATTTAATTAATTTAATTTCAACCATTGGATTTGCATATAATTTGATAGGGTAGAGTGACCTGAGTTTGCCAAAATACACTAGTAAACCCTGACAAATACTGTACTATTGGTGTTGGGAGATCAAGACCAACCCTTCCGATCCAGCGTACCTTTCCATATCCTCCCTCTCTCCTGCTCTCTCTCTCTCTCACCAAACCCTTGTGCAACGTAGGCTTCCTCGCAGTGGTCAAGACCAGCTCTTGGCCACCGGTGTAAACACCACCCCACTCCTCCAACTCATAATCTGCTACCAATCTCAAGTCGTCCCCTTTCCCTTTGTCGGCCCCGCCTTATGCATCTCATGTCCATCCCCCTGTTTTCCTAGTACAACTTGGTGTCTATTACTCTTTTAGGAATCCTGGGTAGTAGGTAATGTGGAACTTTAGTGGGTACTATGAAACTAAAATCTTACTTTTCTGTAGGCTATTTAATTTTACTGATTACTCAGTATCTATCACTCAGCTTATCCAACCAAGGAAGAAGATGAAATAGATTAGGAGAGAGAGAAAGAGAGTATTTAATTTTACTGATCATGCAAGATCTATTACTCTGCTTATCCCACCAAGGAAAAAGATAGAAAAGAAAAGAAGAAAGAGAATTCTTGATACTTTCTGATAAAATCTTTCAAATTTCTCACGTACTTTCTGGAAGCATTGATGAAAATAAAAATGTCATCAGCAAATAACAAGTGAGTAGGGACTGACGCACCTCTAGGGCCTTTCAAGGCTTTGATCTCTTTTTTGTAGAGGAGATGCTTGAGGCCTCTACAGAGAACCTCTTCAGCTAAGATAAATAGGATTGGAGAGATCGGGTCACCTTGCCGCAGCCCCCTTTCAACATCAAAATATCCAACCGGACCACCATTTAATAGGATGGAAAATTTTGAAGAAGAGAGAATCTGATGAATCCAGTTTCGCCAAGTATCAGAGAAGCCAAATTTTTTCAGAACCTGCATAATAAAATCCCATAAAATGGTGTCAAAAGCCTTTTGGATGTCTATTTTTGCACCAAGACCGCCCCCTCGTAGAAGAGTGCATAATATTTACAAGTTCAGATGCCAGAGCTATGTTGTTGTAAATAAGCTTGCCTTTCTGGAACACTCCCTGTTCTTCAGATATCAATCTAGGAAGGAGGAAATACAATTTGGTTGCTAGAATTTTGTAGATCACTTTGCAGTAGAAGTTTCTCATGCAGCGAGGCCAGAATTTGTCTAGAGACATTGCTCCATTAACTTTTGGGATTAAAGCTTATAAATTGTTGTTCAGGCCCGGGTGCATCAAACCTGAAACAAAAAAAAATCCCTCACAGCTTTTTCAAAGTCTTCAGAGATAGAATCCCAATAGAAGCGGAAGAATGACCTAGGGAAGCCATTTGGACCAGGAGAGCTGTCAGGGTCAAGATCCCACACTGCCCGTTTGATCTCATTTGTTCCTGGGATCACATCCAGACTAATAAGATCCACCTCGTCAATGAGCCTGAGAATAGCCTCTAGTAAGTCTAAGTGATCCATCACTAGCACCCTCTTGTGGAAATCTTCATAGAAGTTGGACATGCAGCTGCCAATGTCGTCTCGATTTGAGATAACTGACCCATCAGATTTTTTCAGACGTCTAATGGAGTTCTTGGCTCTTTTAGTTTTGGTGTAGAGATGAAAGAATTTTGAGTTCCTGTCCCCCTCCTTCAACCACCTGATCCTCGATTTTTCAGCCCATAATTTTTTGTGATTTTTCATAGCAATTAGATGGGCAGATTTTGCATCAGCTTCTTGCCCAAAGAGAATGTCATCCATACCCTGCACCTCAATTTTAGCTTGAATCTCGTCCAGTGCCTCTCTAGTTCTAACCAGTTCAACTTCAAAGTTTGGAAAGTTTTCCCTTGCTCAGTTTCTAATTATTGGCTTCAATCTTTTTAGTTTTTGAGAAAGAACATAAGTTGGAGGACCCGAGATCTTGTGATTCCATGAATCAAAAACTAGTTGAAGGAAGGAAGGATGCTCTGTCTAAAATTTGTGAAAGCAAAAAGGGCAGTTTGCAGGCCTGGGAGACATCTCAAATAAGAATAAAATTGGAGAATGATCCGAGAAGTCCCTAGGGAGGACCCATTGAGCATAGTCCTGAAAGTGGTTTAGCCAATTCTCATTGCAGAAACCCCTATCAAGCACTGCAGAGACGTTGCCTCTTCTTCTATTATTGGTCCAAGTGAATTTTGGACCCTGAGATGCTAATTTAATGAGTGAACAGGAGTCAATCATTGCTTCAAACTCTGCCGCCAAGCCCATATTAAACGTGCCAAGACCTCATTTTTTATTAGAAGCTAGAGTGGCGTTAAAGTCACCTACCACCATCCAGGGATCAGTCATGGCCGATATTGACCCAAGCTTGATCAAGAGCTCTCTTCTAATAGCTCTAAAGTTGCTCACATGGACTGACGAGATTATAATAGGCTGGACTTTCCAATCGATCCTAACAGAGATTTTCTGTTCAGAAGAGGAAATAGATAAGGGTTTAGGAATACCTCTCTTTTAGAGCATCTAGAGGTTTGGGACTTTGTGTCTCCTAGAATTGCAGATGAGATCATCTTCATAGCCCAATTTGCTAAAGAAGTGAGTCGGGCAAGCAGAAATGTCGATCATAGGTTCGGCCAGGCAAAGAATGTCAGGCTCCTTATCTCTTATTAGTGTCCTCAGAGACATACACGCTGAGGCCTTCTTGAATCCTCTTACATTCCAAAAGAGGACCTTCATGATTACTTTTTTAATGTCGCGAGACGGTCAGACCTTCTTGTTTGCTCCATACAGGCCGCTCCTTTATCCTTTCTTCGAGCGTTTAGCATCTCAAGATCAGTGGTAGTTGCGAGCCTATCAGCCATTTCAATTTCACGAAGAGCCTCTACGGCCCCCCCATGGAACGACGTGGATGGGATATGGGAGATAATGTGTTCAGTCGCATGTTCCTGTGCCAGAGGAGGAAGAACAGTTGATGACTGAGAATCATTCACATGTGATGACTGCCCAGCTCTGACCTGGGGCGGGTTTTGCCCATATCCATTTGACAATTGAGTGGGATAAGATCTTGGAGACTCATGATCTGACCCACGTGCTGATTGTCTCTCAGTTGAGTGGGGAATGACAACTTCAATTGAGCCTGAAGATGGAAAGATATTTGAATGTTGAGACGCAATCGCTCCCAAAAAGGCAGGAGATTGCGAGTTTGACGGGTTCAAGATTATTTCATGATTGCTGCCGATGAGGCTGCAACTGAGATGACTGAACTGGGTGGCACCACCACCGCCGCTGCCTTGATGGTCTGCGTTCTCGCGGTGAACATCTCCACGCCGAACAAGGAAGGGTCACCGTGGGCTGGACTGCCATTAGGGGAGGCCTGGGTGCTATCATGTGAAGACTCGTGATCAGAATCATCCACATATATAGCCCAACAACCCCTTGATTTTTCCCTTTCTTCTTCTCCTCAACCATCTTCCTGATTCTACAATCAGCGGCTGAATGTCCATACTTCTTGCAGAAGCCACAAAGGCCCAGATTATCTTCGTATAATACTTGTTGTTTGAACCAGAAGATCTGTTGAGAACCTGGCTGCCGTCTCTCAATGTGGATCTCTTCAATTCGATTAGAGTCGATTTCCACCTCCACTTGAATACGAGCGTAACCTCCTATTGAAGCCACGTGGGTGTGCTTGTCAATGGCCATGGGCCGACCCACCGCATTCGCAATGGTTAAGAGGATTTTTTTGTGCCAACATTCTAGTGGGGGAGGTTTGGGAAACGTATCAAGAGCATCTTTGTTGCGATTTTTTTTTCATGGATGTTAAAGTCCTGCCTCCTTTTTTAAATCTCACAAATTGGCCTCCCACCTTGATGGAGTTTCTGTGCCAGACTAAGGACATGTCATATTCGAGTTCAAACTAGAAAAGAATAAATCCTTTTCCCATCACAGACAAAGAAACCTTTCCCTTCAAGTTCCATGATGTGGATGCCTCCTTTCTGACATAGTCTAAGGAGGTGAATCTGAAATTCACTCTTCCGATCAGGGCGAATCGAAAGCGTTCCAATCTCTCTTTGTATGCATCTTGAGGTATCACGACCTTAGTTAGCGAGCCTGCATGGATGGGATCAAGGAGGTCATCCACTGCCCGCAGTCCTCTTCCCACCACCATGGAGAAGGAAACGTTGGGTGGGGGTACAGCAGGTCTACCCTAAGAAGGTTCAGGTTCCACTGCCGGGTTCGCCGAAGCAGGCCTCAAGAAGTTAGTAATTAGAGGTTGCAGGCCACGATTGTTCTGAGATCCACCATAAGGGTCTTGGGTGTCACCAAGGCGATGGACTTCTGCTCCAGAGCTTCTCTCTCCTCATTCCAGATTTTGGATTTGACTTAAGCTTTTATGTGTAATCTCAACCGTAGAAAATCAATTGCAATCAAAGGTTGGGAATTCGTAGTAGCTTTTTTTAGATTTCTTTTGGTTTCTTATTTGAGGCTATCAAATCTATTGTAGAAGGAGATAGATTGTTGATAAATGAAATTTTTCCTAAGTGCAATTCCCTTGAACCTTAAAGAGTAGGAGCTTTTCTCATGTCTACATCCTTGAAGAGTTGTAACCATCAATCTAGAAGAATTGATGTCGTTGATCTTCATTGAAAGCCTAGAAGAGCAACCAATGAAGATTCAATCTTTTTCTTTCATTTTCTACCCAATCATAGAGTTCTGCCCATTCACGTTCTCTCTCTTCCACCCCAATTTCCACCCTGTTAGATTATTTATCTGAGAAAATCCAAAACACAAAGTTTGTATAGAAAAGAGTCCTCAAAATTTTGGCTTTAGAATTAGGTCATTCTGACCTATGTTGAGTAAGTTACGGTTATTTTCCTGAGCAGGTGTAGAACTAGAATTTCTTTTTGTGGTTGTCACTGAGTAATGACCTTAAGTAAGTTATGACTATTTTCTTAAGCAGTCGTAGAACTACAATTTTTGTTTGTAGTTGTCACTGAGTAATGATCTTACTCAATATAGGTCGGAATGACCTAATTCTAAAGCCAAAATTTCGAGGACTCTTTTCTCTACAAACTCTGTGGTTTGGATTTTCCCAGATAAATAATGTAACAGGATGGAAATTGGGGTGGAAGAGAGAGAACGTGATTGGGCAGAACTCTAGGATTGGGTAGAAAATGAAAAAAAAAATATTGAATCTACAATGGTTGCTCTTCTAGGCCTTCAAGCAAGATCAACGACATCAATTCTTCTAGATTGATGGCTACAACTCTTCAAGGATACAGACTTGAGAAAAGCTCCTAATCTTCAAGGAAGGAGTGAAAAGTCTTCAAGGTTTTCAAGGTATGAACTCTTCAAGGTTCAAGGGAATTGCACTTAGGCAAAATTTCATTCATCAACAATCTATCTCCTTCTACAATAGATTTGATAGCCTCATATAGGCAAGCAAAAGAAATTGAAAAAATCTATACAAAATCCCAACCCTTGATTGCAATTGATTTTCTACGGTTGAGATTACACATAAAAGCTTAAGTCAAATCTAGAAACTAGAAGCTAATAAAAACAAAATTCCAATATTTGTCGTTGTCCCAATGTGCCTTGATGCAAGCTCCAATGAATTAGTATGTTCCAAGGGTCTTTGATGTAAGCTCCAATGCATGGAAAATTACAAAGTCAAAGATGGGAGACTTGGACTGGTTCATGGTCTTAGGCTAGACTTGGACCAATTGAGCTTGAACCAAAATAGTTCTGGGCTTGAATGCGGGCCTGCATCAATAATGTTCTTAGGAAAAAGAGTATCTAAATATGAAGCGTTCTCAACCTGTTGATTTAGAGGATTGACCATTAGCTACCAAAATCCAATTCCTTATAGTCCACAGTGGTGAAAGGTACATTTTAACAATGAATAATTTGGGATATTTTGCTTGCCAAGTGTGTGATTGTTATAAATCAATAAACTCCACATGTTTATCCATGCTTCTGCTTTTGTCAGAGTTGGATGTTAGCCAAATAATGTGACATGATATTCCAAGCCTATTATGGAGATGGAAAAAGCAATAATTCAGTAATGTGAAGAAAGTGTCGGCCCCAATTATTGCAGTAGCCACTTGGAGTATTTGGCATGAAATGAGCAATATATATAATGGTATGTGTCTATATATATATATATATATATATATCATTATATATATATATAATGGTATCAGTGCACCTATATATATATAGTGGTATCAAAGCGCCTACATATATATAATGGTATCAGAGATGCAGCTTTAATTTTTCTTTCTTTGATTCGAGTTATTTTTGTGCATTTGTATCCTGGTTTTTCAGTTTTTATAGAACACCTTTTAGGAACTTTGCAGTACATTAACCTTATTAACCTCTTAAAAAAATGACTATGTAAGAATGTCAAAGAGAATCAAGCATATAACATTGTGATCGAGTGGCATTGGCTAAAGAAAAACAAACAATGGGCCCCATGGGGATGGTGTGTTAGACGAAAAATAAGAATGTGATTTGAAAGTTAAGATGATGTTGCTTTTTGGATACAAAACTACAATTGATCGATTCTCACTATTATTTTGAGTAAAAAAAGTAGATGATGTTGAGATGCTTTGAAGTAATTATTCATTATATGTTGTATAGAAATGGTATGTGGTGCAGATACAAATAATTGCATCACATTATTATGTTACAAATAATTATATGGTTATGTGGTTTCTGTGTGAAGTGGAAACTATATATAGTAACGAAGCTGGCTATTGCTGTTTGATGCGTTGTTGCCTGTTATACGGGGAGGAGCTGAGTTGGTGTGAGATGACCCAATGGTATTTGTCAATGGAGAGGAGCTGAGTTAGTGTGAGATGACCCAATGGTTGAGTTTGTCAACATTTGATGCATTTCAAAATCATGTGATATTTTGTTACTAATCCTAAAACTTATTAAATATATTAATAAGAAATTTCAATTAAATCTGTAATTTTTTTCTCCCTTTTGAAGTTTGAGCTATTCAATGTGAAATTATTTTCTTCAAATCCCCATATAGAAATAGAGGAGAGAATGGGGTCCTTTGAACAGTTAATAATAATTAGTATAGGAATAAGGATACACACTCTCCCCCTCTTCTAGTTTTAAGTTTTGTATCAATATTTGAGTGCATATGAGAGATGATTGAATGCGATATGGCTGTCGTAATGTTCATTAAGAACAAAAAAATTCCATGGGTGTTTCAGCAGAAGTGGTGGTATATTAAGAGCAACCTAGATTCATGTTTATGATATATATTCCATTGCTTCCGTGAGATCAACTGTGTAGCGGATAAACTCGCAAAGCATGCTACCTCAACTCGATTTTCTTCTACTTGGGATATTATTCCATATTTTCTTGTATCCGATAGTAATTGGAATGCTCAATTAAGACCTAGATTTAGGTTCTTGTAACCATTTGATTGTATTTCCTTTGGTTGGGTTGCTTTTTCTGTTGATAGCTATGCCGAAGGTGGAAAAGTAGCTCAACGGTTTGTTTTTTCTCTCATTCTTTAATCTTCAATTGTTTATTAATAAAATTCATTGCTGATTCTTAGAAGAAAAAAAGTGCATATAGAGAGAGAGAGAGAGAGAGAGAGCATGGCAGACATTAATAGCATAAGATGACATTTAGTGTTAAAAGAAGAAAGAGGAATAAAAGAGTGAGAATAGAGGGAGAGGGAGAAGGAGAGAAGGTGGAAATAAATGGGCTTGTATTTAGATAATTGTCTTTGATCAATAGCCTAGTTCTTATCAAATGTGGGATTAATTGAAGATCCATTATTGTGGTAGGTTTTGTTATGTTTGTATCAAGGTGGTGGTGTTGGGTTCCTAGATTGACAAACACTATCAAAAGTAACAATAATTGATGATTTTTCAAAAATGAAAAATGCAATTATTGAGTTTCAAATTAGTGGTAACTCATAACATTTTCTCTCTCTCTCTCTCTCTATATATATATATATATATATATATAGTGGTATCAGAGCTCCTACATATATATAATGGTATCAGAGATGCAGCTTTAATTTTTCTTTCTTTGATTCGAGTTATTTTTGTGCATTTGTATCCCAGTTTTTCAGTTTTTGTAGAATACCCTTTTAGGAACTTTGCAGTACATTAACCTTATTAACCTCTTAAAAAGAGGACTGAGTAACAATGTCAAAAAGAATCAAGCATATACCATTGTGATCAAATGGTATTGGTTCAAGAAAAACAAACAATGGGCCCCATGGGGATGGTGTGTTAGATGAAAAAATAATAATGTGATTTGAAAGTTAAGATGATGTTTTTCGGATACAAAGCTGCAATTGATCGATTCTCACTATTATTTTGAGCAAAAAAAGTAGATGATGTTGAGATGCTTTGAAGTAATTATTCAATATCTGTTGTATAGAAATGGTATGTGGTGTAGACACAAATCATTTCATGGCATTATTATATTTCAAATAATTATATGGTTATGTGGTTTCTGTGTGAAGTGGAAACTATATATAACAATGAAGCTGATTGTTGCTGCTTGATGCGTTGTTGCCCATTGGTACAGGGAGGAGCTGAGTTGGTGTGATATGACCTAATGGTGCTTGTCAATGGGGAAAAGCTGAGTTGATGTGAGATGACCCAATGGTTCAGTTTGTTAACATCTGATGCATTTCAGAATCATGTGACATTTTGTTGCTAATCTTAAAACTTATTAAATATATTAATAAGATATTTCAATTAAATCTGTAATTTTTTTCTCCCTTTTGAAGTTTGAGCTATTCAATGTGAAATTATTTTCTTCAAATTTCCCTAGAGAAATAGAGGAGAGAAAGGATCCTTTGAGAAGTAAGTAATAACTAGTATAGGAATAAGGACACACTCTCCCCCTCTTCTAGTTTTAAGTTTTGTATCAACATTTGAGTGCATTTGAGAGAGAGAGAGAGAGCATGGCAGGCACTGATAGCATGAGATGGCATTTAGTGTTAGAAGAAGAAAGAGGAATAAAAGAGTTAAAATAGAAAGGGAGAAGGAGAGAAGGTGGAAATAAATGGGTTTGTATTTAGATAATTGCCTTTGATCATTGTCCTAATTCTTATAGAGCTTAAGGCTATCAGAGAAGCCAAATTTAATTGAAGATCTATTATTGTGGTCGATTTTGTTACGTTTGTGTCAAGGTGGGGGTAGGGTGCTGGGTTCACAGCTGCAATATTATCTCAATATATTCTCAGCGACTCCAAATGACGTCGACAACCCAAAGTCCTAAGATAATGATAATATTGCTATAGATATGGCTTCAAAGCATGCCACAAACTCCGCTTTCAAAATAAAAGTAGATAGTCAACAATGCTTCTTAAACTTCAAAGAAACTACCTCACCATTTAGTAGAAACAGAATGATAAGCATTTGTAAAGTGATTTTTTTTATTTTATTTTAATATAGTTTTATAAATATAATTCAGAAACAATAGTGCATATTGTACATATCATAACCAATATGATGATAATGACTAAGGCATAAGCGTGCCAAAGTTTTACGTTGATCTTATTGCAGGCATGAGTCTGATTAAGAATTAATGTATTTGGTCATTTATATTTGTACATGACACTCCTTTATAGTTATCACATTATATGTAGTTTTCTGAATGTTTTTCATTTTATCATTATGTGTACACATTTCTTTTATATAAATGAGATATTATTGTTGGACCGTTTATTATCTGTTTCCCTGCTTAAGAACCGATTTGGGTGGGATTGTTGATACTGTGATAATGGAAGAGAGTGTGTCGACTGATAAATGATGCATAACCACCATAGTTCATATCAATAGTTTCATTCATTCAATGTATTATTGAATGCGACCAACGGATAGGGTGTTCTATTAAAGTGGCCACATTAAGTTGTTTTCTAAAATTATTGGAATCCAAGAATTGTCGTTTTAACAAACAAATTTTTTAACTTGTTTTTCATAAATAAAACTTAGGTTGTTGTGAACTGATAAAATGGTTCAAGTGGGAGATTGTAGGATTTATTTTCGTTATCTGTCACAATTGACCATTGATTGAGTTCTATTATAGAAACCCAATATTTGATTTGATTGTAAATTATCTTGAATTCTATTAAGGATACCCACTATATTAGTTTGGCTGCAAATGAGGAAGACTTGCTCTCTAATTGATTGGCCTACCTTAATGGGAGATAGGCATTGTGTTATTAAAGGAGACTAGGTCTCCCCCTTATATAGTAACATAATAATCTCACCCATTAGAGAAACACATTTAGAAAATACCAAGGGGAGAAACCTACCTCTAAGAAGAAGAAGAAGAAGGTTGCTTGATCGTACAAGGACTACATCAATGGCTGCGTCAAGGTCTGTTGGAAACAACACACTATCGACGGTGAACAATATATCGTTTCCCCTCTTATATTGAAATGGTTCATAGTGTATTAGCAAGATCCTTTATTATGATTAGGAATTGTTATGTTATAAATTCCTTCAGAATGACCTTCTTAGCATTGAGTTCAAAAAATTATTGTGGACTACCTTTTATTGTACCACATCTAGAATATGAAGAACCTAGGATATTCCCTAGAATTGTTAAAGAGGTTGATCTTAAAACTTGAAGCTAGGATTCCATTAGGGTTGCAGTCGCATGTGTTTGGTTGGATTTTCAGATTTGTAAGTGTAGCCTGATGACTCAAATGCCATCCCTACCTCTGTCCGACCTAATGAAACCATGGACATAGATATGCCAATCCTAGCCCAGTCCAACTCAAATTCTGACTCAAGTTGGTTTAAGTTCAAATATCAAAGTGAATAGATGGGAATTCATTCACAGTGACCCTTCAAACGGCCAAGCGGAGAAGGGGGGGGGGAGAAGGGGGGGGATTAAATCACGAAAAACGCTAAAATTCTATAGGGTTTGTGAACATTAGAATGACAGGTGAAGTGTCCTCCATGAGTGAAAGCAAATTGTGATTTTTCAGAAATCTTCTATCATTTGGGCCTTGAGTTTATAGACATGTTGATTTGCTCACTTCTTGGTAGTGAAAGCTAACTAACTAATCTGAATGTTTGAACCTGATTTATGTAATCTGTTGTTTCCTTCTAGATGGTATTCTATTTTCATTCAAAAAAATAGAGATTTATGTGGGTCCAACTAATCCATCACCTGTCACTGTAGATTAAAAAATTGGAATCGAATTATTGATTCGGAGTTATCGATTCATAAGAGGATTAAAGGATTAGGGTAGAACTGACCGATTCCTGACCGACTCCTAACTGATCCAAATTAAAATATGATCAGAATCGGTACCACCAATCATTCTACAAATGAAGTCAATACTCAAAAGAAAGTCTACAAAATTTAGCATCTCTACAATCCCAATTCCATGGATTCAGGATCTTGGGACTTCTTCCTTTCTATTTCTTTTCTTAAAAAGGGAATTTTCTCTCTCTTACATTTGGTCTATATCTATTAAAATTTCCTTATCTTTTATTTTTCTTCAGATACGCCCTGCTTTTGAATTTTTACATATCTTTTTTTCCTTGATCTTTTTAAATACCCAGAATATTCCTCATTTTCACCTACAACCTATAATTTTTTTCAAATTGATTGGTTCAAAACATACTTTTACTAATTCAAGAAAACAATCAACCACTTGTCCTTCCATTGCTACTTGATTCAAATGTTGCTTTATTGGTTGAAACTCAAACTCCTCATTAGCTCCCTATTGTTATTTTTCTGTTTTATCTTTTTTCAATTTTCTTTAAATGCATTATTATTATTATTAATAATAATAATAATAATAATAATAATAATAATAATAATAATAATATTAATAATAATATTATTATTATTATTATTAATATTATTATGATTATTATTATTATTATTATTATGATTATTATTATTATTATTATGATTATTATTATTATTATTATTATTATTATTATTATTATTATTATTATTATTATTATTATTATTATTATTATTATTATTATTATTATTATTATTATTATTATTATTATTATTATTATTATTATTATGTCTCATCCATCATCAAGGTAATTGTTTATTTATTATTATTATTTTCTTTGTCTAATCCATCATCACAAGTTTAGAGCCCATTTGGTAACGATTCCATTCTGAGATTGCCGTTCTTCGGCAAAATCATCTATTTGTGTTACCTCATTAAAAGATGATTTTTTTACTTTGTTTGGCCGTTTGGTAAACTTGTTCCAAAACCGTTATGGGGATAGTTCTCGAGTGAAATGGCATTTGGTAAGACCTATTTTCTGGCACTTTTTTTTTTTTCGTTCTTTCAATATTTACATAAACACAATTAATGACCGTATTGAAATGAAATTGATATCAAAATATATGGTGTCATGGTTTTAAAAAAAAGTAAAGGTTACAATACTATAACATAGAGATGGAATATGGTATCATGGTTTAAAAAAATAAATAAATAAATAAAGGTTACAAGGAGAAGCTAGTTAAAACAATGCAATAGACAATGCGAAAAAAAGAAAGTCAAATCACAGGTTTTTAAACATCCAACCATAGTATCACATCTGTTTTACTACAAACCTCAAATTCATTACAAAAAAAAAAAAAAAAAAAAAATAATAAAACCAAGGAGAAGCTTCATCAAAATACTTAAACACACTTTCTTCATATTGGTTGTAATCGTTCTTTCACAGCCAATGCATTAGCTTTGTGTGTCCTAACTTCATTCTTCATTCTTGTTTGGTTCCTTTGACTAGATGAAGATGAAGAGCCATTATAGTGTTGAAGGTAGGGGTGTCAAATGGTGCAGTTTTGGTTATTCGGTTCGGTTCCGGTTTGATTTACATTTTGATAAGGTGAAACCAAAACCGCACTGGATAGGAATAAGGTGAAATCAAAATCATTTTCATCCAATTTCGGTTTTAGCAGTTTTTAATCGATTTTATTGTTCGGTTCACAACCGGTTTACATGGGATTAATAGTGTCGTTTTAGAAAATGGTTTGCATCCTACAGCTAGTGTGAGTCCTACATATATTAAATTTCCTATAGAATTAAGACAATATACATTTATTTTTTCCAAGGACAATATACTTTCTATGTAAAAAACTACACATATTATAACTAATTAACTATGATCCTAGAATTAGAAAATCAAGAAGTGTGATTGTGTGAAAGTGAAGCTCCCTTCTCGGTTAGTACTTTGCTTCTTCTTTTTTTCCCTTCCCTTTTTCTACAGAGACCCATCGAAATTCAAAACACTTTAAGTATTTCATACTAAGTGCCGGTTAACCATCGGTTTTCTGATTCGATTCGATTTCAAACCAGAATTATGGCCTATAAAACCAAAATCGGATCAATTTACTACAATGCAGTTTGGGTCGATTATAATCCGGTATACGGTTTTGGTTATATATTGACACCCTTAGTTGAAGGTGTCCTCAAAGCCTATGGAGAAAAAAATTCCCCCTTTGTAGAGATCCCATAATCTGAAGAGTCCTCTCAAATCTGGAATGGATATTAAATAATGGGCCAAAGAAATAATGGGTGAGTCAGAATGAGTTTCATATCAATTGGTTGATTTCATTTGGCCTCTATCTCAATTAATCTGCTCTACTTTAGTCCAAAAATGCTGTTTAAGAGAATGTAGGAGATGGGTGAATGAATAGGATTAAGAAAGTTCTACGAGGTTCTTGCAAACCAAGGAATAAATTGAGCGGAGTCAATACTATACCAAGATGGTCTGTCGCCTTTTTCTGCCTCTACAGAGTTAATGATTCAATCAGGATGGATTTCTCCAATTCTGCTTTTGTGGACTTCATATAGTCCGTATCTGAGTTAAATATGTTGAGGGCAATGTTGTTTGATAGATAGGTGGAGATGAGTCAATTGGGTCGTACAAATATATGATAGAGATTTTCACTATTCAGAAATTCAAATTTGCAGATGCATTTGGCTTAATGAGATAATAAAAATCCAAACAGAATCCAACTGTAAGAGAAGAAAAGAAGCTATTAAATACTCTCAAATCTGTGACAAAACTAAAAAATTTCTAACAAACGTGGCTGCAAAGGTATTATCTTCAACGGCTCTTCTCTAATTAAGGCACCTGAACAAGGGTAATTTTGGATTACGATGCGGTTGTTAAACAACCAAAGTAGCAACTCAACTAAGACAAGCATCAACTCAACTCAATGATGCAGTTTAATTGCCCTTTAGTTTGCTATCGCAGGAGTGGGGGGTAAACTCTCTCCCTCTCCTGAACCCAGAAATCCCAAAAGCACTACAGCGCAGATCCATTACATACGCAAAAAAAAAAAAAAAAAAAAAAAAAAAAAAAAAAAAAAACCAGGGTTACATTAGAAAAAAGAAAAGAAGCAGCGCACATTGAGGAGAAGAAGAAGAAGAAGCATCGCTTTTTTCTATTTTTTCTCTGGGAGGGACGTACCTAACTGAAAGATCGGAATCATGACTATTGCAGGTATTCTTCTCGTCGTCTGAAAGCGAATGCTAGAGTGATTTCAGAGGGTTTCGGGAGTAGAGGCAAGGTTAGCTTCCCGGAGTGAGTTCAGAGACAAGATCGACTTTCCTGGAGGGAGCAATGTTGAAGTTCCACGTCCAGCTGAAGGCAAGAGCAGCTCCTTCTCCTTTGCAAAGTGATGGTCGGTATTAGGAAAATGGAGGTTTTGAGGTTTTTATTGGGAACAATTTAATTTTTTATTTCCTTGAAGACCATCTCGGGAATAAAGGAGTTACTCGATCTCCGTTCTTGAGATGATATTTTGGATTGAATCATTTCTCAGGCACAGAAATGAAAGAAGAATTACCAAACTCTTTTTTTCCCATTTCTGTTCTAAAATGAAATCTAAAACAAAAAAGATGATCTCGGGATAATTACCAAACTTAATAAAAGTATTGGAGCTGTATTGTTCTTAACCAATACAGGTACGTATCACTTAATCCTTCCATAGTGAAGAGAGATTTAAATTCATAGAACCCCCCACTCTTTAAAGGAGGAATGACCCATGTAAAATATTTAATATGTTAGAGGTGAAAAGGAGGGATAATCTGAATATTTAAAAAGAACAGGAGACAAAGAGATGTAAAAATCCAAAAGCATTAGGAAAAAAAAAAGAAGGTAAAAGGTAAAAATCTTTTAGTAAATATATGCCAAGTGTAAGGAAGTGATTTGGTCCAGTTCTAAATTCTATAACTCGGTGTGAGTCAACATGAGTTCTATCAATTTCTAAATGAAGCCAAGTGAAAGTTTCTTCAATCTTTACCTAAATTTTTTAGCTTCGAAAAAAGTCTGGATGGAATAGATGAAAGTAAATCTAATTCATTGATGTAAGACAAACCACTCCCCATCAAAAACAACCCATTGCAATTCGGAACGATTTAGTGATATTTTTTCATGGATGGTCGCACCCAATACATGGTATTGTGTGAGAATATTCGAGGCCCTTTGTGATAATTGAGATTGCTTTTTTTCACTAAGCCCTGTACAAATATATAAAGGTATGGACCCAACTCTCTATCTTCATTCTGCAGTGCTGAGGCCTTCTGCACATTTATGCAAATTGTAAACCAAGAGAATTCCTTCTCAGAGAAAAGTGCAGTTTGAGCTTCTATCTTAATTCTCTCTGCAACTGCAAGTTATGTTAGGCCAGGATTCGGCTCCCGCTGCCTTCACAAATGGATTTTCTAATTACGATGTGTTTCTCATCTTCAGGGGCGAAGATACTCGTAATAATTTCATTGGCTTCCTTAATTTAGCTTTGAAAGGTAAAGGAATCGATGTGTTTATTGACAGTGAAAAGCTGTGGACTGGAGATGCCATTGGCCCAGCCTTACATAGAGCTATTGAGGGCTCAAAAATCTCCATCCCTGTCTTCTCTAAAGGATATGCCAATAGCAAATGGTGCCTGATGGAACTTGCTCAGATTCATCGATACCACATTTCCAAAGGTCAATTGGTCTTTCCCATATTCTTCTACGTTGTGCTGTCCCATGTTCGGAATTAGATCGGAAGTTTGGAAAAAGCATTTCAGAAGGATGAGAAGAATTTTGAACCCTATATCATAGAGAGTTGGAAGAAAGCTTGGAAAGGGATAGGAAATTTGAAAGGAGAAATCATTGATAAAAATAAGTAAGTCTCATCAATGGTCTCATTTTTTATGTTCATCCTTTATTACTTCCCCTATTCACTCCTCTCTCTCTCTCCCAATATATGGTTTGATTTTTAGTATTTTGTATACATCCAACTGAATTACATAGCTTATAAATTTTTTTTTTGAAGCCACAACATCGTTAAACACATATTTATTTGTCGCGATATGAATGTGTTGGCAGAAACCCAATTGCACAGCGGAAGTGATCAGATTGGGATCTCTTGCGTTCGAAATCACTGCACAAAAAATTAATCACATAGGAATGAAATGGTTTACTTTAGAACCGCAATTGAAGTTCCTCCTCTAGATAATAGTTATTTCACACTTGAGCAACCGTGGAGATCGATCTCAACACTTTGAAACTATGATCCACGTTCAATTGAAGAAGAATAATCCACCATTAAAGTTTTCTCCTTCACACACGCTCACTCACAATGGAGAGAAAGAAAGGAGAAAAAAAACATGGGGGAGAAGAGAGGAAGTTCTAAAAACTAAATCTCTCTTCCTTGTCCCTTATATGACAAAACTTGTTTTAGGGTTTTCTTTTTTGGTCAAATATTTGTTTCATAAATAAAGAAAGTCAAATCTTGGTGGTAGAAAACAGTTCCCAAATTGAACAGTTACTTTGCTTCTAAAGTGGGAAGAGGTAAAATCTAAAAGGGATTGCTATTTTTGTTATTTTGGGTGACAAATATATTCAAATTATATTTTATCCACTACCATAAATAAAAATATAATCAACCTTTTAATATTCCCAAATCTTGTCATGCAATATTAACTCTTTAATTTGCACATAAGATCTTCCATTTTTCCAATATCCCATAAGGAGCTATAGGGCATCTAATTTAATACTGTCTAACCCCAACTCATTATACATGTCTATTTCAGAGATTTTGTGAACATGATCAGACACCGAAAAACATTTCAAATAAAATTTAATAAACAAAAATATTATTTTTTATATTAAAAATTATTTTGTCAACAATTTACAAAAAATGACACTGGTACCAGATTTTTGTCCGATCAAGTACCGACATTCTCTCTCCTTGATATTCCCCAATTAGGGGTAGTGGATCCCATGTTGACGATCTCTTTCATTAACAATGTAGGACCATGTGTCCATCACACCAATATATAGTCCGTTGGACGTCAACCATTAGTTTACCAAAACACGTGATACAACATTGCTATAAATAGGATCTCTTTGGTCAAAGGTCAAGTGACGGGTACGAATCTCGTCCTCACACAATTGGTAGTAATACATGTGAGATTCTTACCAGATTCTTTTCTATACACACACAGTATGTGTACTTACATTTATGTACTTGAATCACATCCCTGGTTACATACAATGTAACAACCATATGAACAGGATGTCCAGTCCTATCCCTAGCCGAGATCAATTTTGGATGAAAACCCATGGAACAACTTACAAGCCCAATAAATAAAGGACATGCATAAATAAAATTAAACAATCTCATTAATAAACCGGGTTTGATGGACATACATATCCAACAATCTCCCATATGCTTTACACCCGTAGATTCCACATGTTTAAAAAACACATTAGGTACCGAGCCTTTAGTCATGGGAGCTGACACATTGTCTGCTGAGTCATCCTTCATGACAGCTACATCACCTTGACCAATGACCTCCCTTATTAGGTGATTTTCCCGCTACACATGCTTGTTCCTCTGATGAGCCCTAGACTTTTTTTTTTTTTAACTTATTGCCCCTTTGTTGTCACAATACAATGGAATGGGATCCTTAACAAGCTCAGGGAGAACTTCGAGATCACTCTAGAATTTCTTCAACCAAACTATTTCTTTGGCTGCTTCACTGGCTACTATGTATTTAGCCTCAGTGATAGAATCAGCTATAGACTTTGTTTTGCACTCTTCCAAATAACACCTCCACCACCAATCATGAAAATCATCCCTGACGTGGATTTTCTATCATCTTTGTCAGTCTGAAAATCAGAATCTATGTACCCCATAACTGATAACTGATTTGACCCATAAACCAAGAAGTGATCCTTAGTATTTCTTAAATACTTGAGGATATTCTTGACAGCATTCCAATGTTCACGTCCAGGGTTGGACTGATACCGACTCACAATCCCAACAGAATAGCAAATGTCTGGCTTGGTACAACATACATGAGACTTCCCACTGCCGAAGCAATATCCTTTTGAGATTGAGGGCAGTGGGATTTGGAGAGGCTTACTCCATGCCGAAAAGGAACATTTCCTCTCTTGGAGTTCTCCATATTAAATCTGGCCAAGACTTTGTCTATATATGTGGATTGTGACAAGCCTAACATCCTTCTCTTGCGATCCCTCACAAGCTTAATCCCAAAGATGTAATTGGTTTCGCCTAAGTCTTTCATAGAGAATATAGTGGACAACCACTTCTTTACCATTGAAAACATACCCACATCATTCCCTATAAGTAGTATGTCATCTACATACAATAATAGGAAGCAAACTGCACTCCCACTTAATTTCTTGTAAACACAGGGTTCATCCATGTTTTGTTCAAAGTCAAACGTTTTGATGTTTGATCAAAATGAATGTTCCATCTTCTAGAAGCCTGTTTGAGACCATAAATGGATCTCTGCAATTTGCACACTTTGTTCTCATCAATATTTGATGTGAACCCCTCTGGTTGATGCATATAGATTTCTTCATCAATAAATCCATTAAAAAATACAGTTTGCACATCCATCTGCTAGATTTCATAATCAAAGTGTGCTGTGATTTCTAACAAAATCCTAATTAATTTCATCATCCCTACTGGAGAAAAGGTCTCTTCATAATCTATACCCTCTTGCTGGGTATAACCTTTAGCTACCAGTCTTGCTTTGAATCTTTCAACACTCCCATCCGGCCCTCTCTTCTTCTTGAAGATCCACTTACATCCAATGGGCTTGACGCCTTGTGGTGGATCTACAAAAGTCCAGACTTAGTTTGAGTGCATTGAATTGATTTTAGAGCGCATAGCTTCCAACCACTTATTCGCATCAACATCTTTGAGTGCCTTTGAATAAGTGTACGGATCATCCTCCATTTCAGTGGAGACCATGTGGAATTCTTCCACAGTCTTATCTTCTTCAGTAAGAAGAGTGAAACATTCGGGTGGTCTGATAAACCTCCTACTACGTCGAAGCTCTTGAGTGCTAGTAGGTATAGAGTTTATGTTAACTGGTTCGACTGTAGGTGCACATGGCACAGGCACAGGCACAGAAGACTCTTCTTCTATAACCACAGGTTTACTTCGTTTGGAGCTAAGGTCTTCCTCAATAAAAGTAACATGTTTACTTATGACGATCTTTCGGTCAGTGGGGTCATAAAAGTAGTAACCAATCGTGCCCTTAGGGTATCCTAAGAAATAGCATCTAGAAGTGCGAGGTTCCAACTTATCTATTTGTTGCTTGTGTACATGGGCAGGACAACCCAAACCCTAAAATGATTTATGCTACGCTTGCGCCCATACCACAACTCAAATGGGGTTTTAGGTACAGATTTAGATGGGACCCTATTCAGAATATAAATCGCAGTTTCCAGAACAAAACCTAGAAGGATAAAGGCAACTGATTGAAAGTGAGCATAGTCTTGACCATGTCTAACAAGGTCTTGTTGCGTCTCTTAGATACACCATTTTGTTGTGGAGTACCGAGATTTGTCAATTGTGAGACAATCCTTTCAGAAGTGAGATATCCTTTGAACTCATCTGACAAGTATTCTCCTCCTCAATCTGATCAAAGAAATTTAATGCGTTTGACTTATTGTCTTTCGACTTCTGCCTGAAACTCTTTGAACTTTTCAAAGGTTTCAGACTTTTTACGTATTAAGTAGATATAGCCATATCTAGAATAATCGTTAGTAAATGTAACAAAGTATTCAAAACCATATCTTGCCTAAATGTTCATCGGTCCACACACATCAGTGTGTATAAGTTCTAACAAACCATTGGCTCTCTTGCCTTTATTACTAAAGGGTTTCTTGGTCATCTTACCTTGTAGGCATGATTCACAAGTTGGATAAGATTTGACCTTTAGACTTTCTAGTGGTCCATCCTTAACTAACTGTTAATCCTTTCCAAGTTAACATGACCTAACCTTAGATGCCATAGGTATGTAGAACTCATTGGAGCTTTTTTACGTTTCAAATCAATATTTGAAACCTCATTCGTTTTTTCAAGAGAATCTAGAAAATACAAACCATTTTGCATAAATCCAGAAATAATAAATTTATTATTCAAACGAGTGGTGAGAACAGTATTAAAGGAAAAATCATAACCGTATTTAACTAACTTAGAGACAGAGATAATATTTCTTTTAAAAGAAGGAACATGACAATAATTCTTTAATAATATAGTACTAGAATCAAATTCTAAACTAAAGTCTCCAACAACCATTGCAATAGCTTTAGCTCCAGTGCCCATCCTTAGACACACTTCATTCTTGTCAAGTCTTCTTGTCATATTGAACCCCTGCAACATATTGCAGATGTGGACAGTGGATCCAGTATCCACCAACCATGAGTTGGATTGTTCAATAGTCAAATTTGACTCATAAATGATAAGAGTAGTAAAATTACCTTCTTTAGGAGTTTCATCTGACTTCTTCAAAGTAGCCAGGTATGCACGAAAGTTCCTCTTCTAGTGGCCCTCTTTCTTACAAAAGAAGCATATACCCTTAGGTTCTTCTTTCTTCTTCTATATCTTCCCACCCTTGCCCTTAAGTGTCTTACTCTAGTTGGCCTTCTTCTTCTTCCATTTGTGTTTAGAAGTTGAAGACTTGACTTCAGTAGCATTGACCTCACCCTTTTCCTTCTCTTGTAACATATTGCCAAGCTCAGTCAATTCAACATCTAGTTTGTTCATGTTGAAATTGCAGATAAAAGAGCTATTGGTTGAGGGGAGCGAGTTCAGAATCACATTCCTCTTATATTTAAGAGTGAAGGAAGTATCTAGGGATTCCAGTTTTTTGAATAGATATTGAATCTTCATCACATGATCGATTATCAAAGTGCCTACCGTCATCTTGGTATTATGGATAAGACCAACGAGCTCATGATGCTCATGCACGCCAGTCTGACTAAAAAACTCCTTAAGCTTATCCATCATACTCTTGGCAAAGATTATGCTTTTTACAGAGTCAGTGATCGATTTGTTAATCGATCCAAGAATGTACAGCATGGCCTTAGAATCCCTTGAGTGGAAGTACTCATAGGCCTCTTGCTGATCATAGTCATCACCAGTGGGTTTTTCAGTAGCCTCCTCCTTAAGAATTGCAGAAAGACGTTCTGCCATTAGGAGTAATATGATACTCCGATGCCAGTCAACATAATTAGGTCCTTTCAGTTTGTAGTCATTGATTAAGGTCAATAAGGTAGAGTTGATTGAGGTTGTCATCGCACAAAGATCTACAATTGCACAAGATATAATTAAATGTATGAACATTAAATAAAACCATTGAATTCTAATGGGCGAAACATAAACAATGATTTTCTCACAATCAAGATTCCTTCATATCCTGGAAGTGAATTAGAACAAATCAATTCTTGCACATGCAACTTATCCTACCGAGAATAATTACAAATACTGTGATTGGGTGGACTATGCTGTCTGCTTCTAAGGCTTCCAATATTATTGGTCACTTGAGTGTCATGTCCATATCCTATCGGTTGACACACACTCAAGTTATGTGCATTCCTATAAAATCAGAATGAATTACAGTATCATGAGAGATGACCCACTATCGCAGTGCCCCCTCACTCTCTGTGTTCATATCCTATCCATTAGAAAGTGGTGTAGACCGTCAATAATAAAAATTTGACAATATCCTATCGACTCTATTACGGGGTCATATTACCAACCTCTACATCCACCATTGATAAGGGACCATAGATATGATCTACTGATTAAGATGCATCCATATCACACATGCTTTTAACATTGGGGGTAATGTTACAGTACATATATTAACATTCCATGCATAAATAGAGCATACATCACATGTATAAAATATGACAACAATATAAGATAATTAAATGTGATTATAAGATGGCAAAAGCTGTGGGAGTAATAAACCTCAATTACTCATACTTAATTAATTATTCAATTAATATGTAATAAGATAAAATGCATCTTATGCATCAAGTGATGCAACCAACATGTAGTCTCTATCTTCATCATCTTCATGTGAACTCATCTATTTTTCCATCATCGTCGTATAAGGATCTTCACAATTTTCTTCGTTTTTACAACAAATTAAAAAACAACCTAAATCTATACATCTCTTTGTTTAAAGAAACCCCCCTTGAAGAAACCAACTCACCATTTGGGCTGCTCAAGGGATGTAGTACATAGATTTATAAAAAAGAATTGGGGAGAGAGAAAGACAAAGATAGAGAAATAGTACATCACACATCACATCCCTCTATTACATCTCATGTAAAAATAAATAATTTTGTCATCCACATGATTTAAATTCCAATTCCATAACCACAATGCATATAATAATATGGTTCTTCAATATGAATTGACCATATGATTTTCACATCTCATGTGAATGTTTAATCAATGATTTCATAAATCATTAATTTAATAAGGTTTTAACTAAAAACATTAATATTAATTATGAGGAATCTACATTGATCCAACCATTGGACCAAATAGGTCACGCTCAATATCAACTATTAATATTAATTTATACGAGGTTAATTACATGGTCCAACAACTTGGTCCATACTAAATTGAGATAGCATCCCGAATGGGTATAGGCTATGTAAAAAACAAACACAATAAGCCCCTTAAAAAAATGGGTGAATAGATTCTTTTAATCACCCATCTTTTTCCTCATCTTTAATGAAATTCAATTTTATTATATATATATATATATATATATATATATATATATATATATATAAAGGTATGGCCACGGCCACAAGTAGCCATAACCAAAAATCCGATCCGTACGGCCTTGGCCGTAACGAAGCTAACACCGAACCTTTTCCTATTGGAACTGTTAAGCATTATACAAAATAAATATTTATATTTTATTGTAATGATTGCATTCAAATATAGTTTTTCTTCTATTTACTTTAATTAAAAAACACAACCATTCATTACAATCATATTACAAGTGAATACCACGAATGCTATTTGAAAGCAATCATTATACAAAGTGAATACCATTCCTAAATCCGATATATATATATATATATATATATATAAATGATTAAAACAATATCAACTTTTTTTACTTTTCATCGGATCATCCATTGTACAACATATCTTTCATCAGATGAAACATTAAAACCTTATTCTACCATTAACTATTAATGGTCAATAATATTGAAGAACCCTATGATTATATGCAAAATAATGATTTCGAACAGAAGAGTAAGGTTCTGATGCCAATTGTTGGTGAAAATCCAATTGCGCAGCGGAAAGGATCGGATTGGGATCTCTTACAATCGAAATCACTGTACAAAAAATTAATCACTTAGGAATGAAATGGTTTACCTTATAACCGCAATTGAAGTTCTTCTTCCAGATAATAGTTATTCCACACTTGAGCAACCATAGGGATCGATCTCAACACTTTGAAATTGTGATCCATGTTTAATTGAAGAAGAATAATCCACCATTAAAGTTCTCTCATTCACACACACTCACTTACAATGGAAGGAAGGAAGGGAGAAAAAAAAACATGGGAGAGGAGATGAAGTTCTAAAAACTAAATCTCTTTCTCCCTTGTCCTTTATATAACAAAACTTGTTTTAGGGTTTTCTCTTTTGATCAAATCTTTGTTTCATAAACAATGAAAACCAAATCTTGGTGGTAGAGAATAGTTTTCAAATTGAACAGCTACTTTGCTTCTAAAGTGGGAAGAGGTAGAATCTAAAAGAGATTGCTATCTTTGTTATCATGGGTGACAAATATATTCAAATTATATTTTATCCACTACCATAAATAAAAATAAAATTAATCATTTAATATTTCCAAATCTTGTCATGCAATATTAACCCTTTAATTTGCACATAAGACTTTCCACTTTTTCAATATCTCATAATGAACTATAGGGCATATAATTTAATATTGCCTAACCCTAACTCATTGTTCATGTTTATTTCAGAGATTCTGTGAACATGATCGGACACCGAAAGATATTTCAAATAAAATTTAATAAATAAAATATTATTTTTTATATTAAAAATATTTTATAAAAAATTTACAAAAAATGACACTGGTACCAGATTTCTGTCCGATCAAGTACAAACATTCTCTCTCCTCGATGTTCCCCAATTAAAGGTAGTGGATCACATGTTGACGATCTCTGTCATTAACAATGTGGGACCACGTATTCAGCACACTGATAAATAGTCTATTGGACATCAACCATTAGTTTACCAAAACATGTGATACAACACTGCAACAAATAGAATTTCTCAGGTCAAAGGTCAAGTGACGGACACGAATCTCGTCCTCACACAATTGGCAGTAATACATGTGAGATTTTTACCAGATTCTTCTTAAGACACACACAATATGTGTAGTTATATTTATGTACCAGAATCACATCACTGGTCACATACAATGTAACGACCGTATGAACAAGATGTCTGGTCCTATCCCTAGCCGAGAAAAATTTTGGGTGAAAACCTATGGAACAACTTACAAGCCCAATCAATATATGACATGCATAAATAAAATTAATCAATCTTATTAATAAACCGGGTTTGATGAACATACATATCCAACAGAATGTTGCCATTCCTTCCTTAGATCCTACCCTTGTATCTCAAGTGATTTAAGATTTTTCAAGAAATAGGGTATTTAGAACGACTTTAACATATCACTAGGATTTTGTAATTTGTTTAAGGCCCTGGATCATCATGTTAATCATAGAAATTCAAATTTCCTCTTATGATGTAGGAATTTAGTTCATAGTCGCTTAGTGTTGGAATAAAATAGTATATTATGTTATCTTGATGCTTAGTTATCACTCCAGTGATATTTGCATTTAAGCCTCCACACCCTACTTAAAAATGTAAGGATGCATATTTTTAATATATATATATATATATATTTGAATGCTCAATTTTCTCTAGTGTTTATTTCTCATTACATCCTACAAAAACTCAAAATTTATACCCTCTGTTTTTTTAACTAAATATTTTTGTCTCATTAGTTGTTGTGATTTTCCTTTTGATATGAAATGATTGCAGAGATCAAACAGAGATAGTTGAATTAGTTGCTAAAAGGGTTTTGTGATCTGGTTCATCGCACATACTTGGCTGAATGTAAATACCCGATTGGCATAGATTCCCGTGTAGAGATCTATTATCTTTATTAAGCATTGGTTCTCATGATGTTCAATTCATAGGAATATGCGGTTGGAGTGGAATTGGGAAGACAACCATTGCTAAGGCTGTCTATAACCGCTATCGTTCAGCCTTTAATAAGCATAGTTTTATTTCAGATGTTAGTAAACAAGCAAAGCAATGCACATATGTTGCTTCTTTGCAGACGCAAGTACTTAAGGATATTTTCAAAACATATTTTGATATAGGTTATGATCAAAGAGGAAAAAAATTGATGGAAGAAAGGCTTTGCAAAGAAAACATTCTTCTTGTTCTTGATGATGTGGCTTTGCAAAGAAAACATTATTCTTGTTCTTGATGATGTGGATAGTAAAGAACAACTAGATGCTTTGGCTAGTGAGTTCAATTGGTTTGGTCAAGGAAGTCGAATCATAATAACAACCAAAGATGAATATATCTTGAATGTGGCTAAAATTGATAATGACAATCTATTGGCCTTAAAAGTTGGACCATCATGAATCTCTTCAACTATTTAGTTGGCATGCCTTTTCAAAGGATGATCCTCCTGAAGATTATATGAAGTCTCACATGATATAGTACGCTATTCGAGAGGGTTGTCTTCAACTCTAGAGGCGTTGGAGTATTATCTATCGGACATGAGTGACAAAGAAGAGTGAAAAAAAACATTGCAAAAATTGAAAGCAGGTAAAGCTTCTATCTCCAGGCTTGCATCTTTACGCAAACAAAGAAAGAACACATGTCGTATGAAAGATAATCCCCTTAGTTGTCACCCACCACTTCGTGGAACCTTTGGAAAAAACACCTCTGTTGCTATAGCATCTAGAATCTTCGGAGGATGTCTGGATTTAAATCACTCCATATCTACTGAAAGAGTTGGAAATAAGCGGTTCACAATAGCAGAGATTCGAGCTACAATATCTAAATTAATGGGAGGATATTTGAATCCAAACAGCTCCGTGGCTATTGATAGAGTTGGTAAGTGGTTCAAAACACCAGATTACAAAGCTGCAACACATTTTTTTAACAAAATAGAGGCTTGTTATTGGAACAACAAATGGCTATTATGCATAAAGGGGTCAAAGAAATTGGTAAGTTTTTCACCAGAAAAAAGTTAAAGAAGGCAACCAATAACTTCCATGACAGTCGAATAATTGGGCAAGGAGGGTTTGGTACAATTTATAAGGGAATCTTACCAATCGGCCAAATAGTTGCCATTAAGAAATCCAAAATGTTGGACAAAAGACAGATTCTAGAATTTATAAATGAGGGTTTTATCCTCTCTAAAATCAATCACAAACACGTGATAAAGCTCTTGGGTTTTTGCTTGGAGACCAAGGTTCCATTGTTAGTTTATGAGTTCTTCTCTAATGGGAATCTCTACAATCATATTCATGGCGAGAATCAAACAATCTTTCTTTCATGGGAAAATCGTTTAAGAATTGCTGTAGAAACAGCTGATGCACTGTCCTATTTGCACTCTTCTCATTGAGTGCCTATAATTCATAGGGATGTCAAGTCCGCTACTATACTACTATCCAATAACTACGACGCTAAAATATGTGATTTTGGAGCTTCAAGATAGGTTCCTCTAGATAAACCTCAAGAAACAACAATACTTCAGGGGACTCATGGGTACTTAGCCCCGGAATGTTTGTCTAATGGTAAACTAACTGATAAAAGTGATGCTTATAGTTTTGGAGTTGTTCTAGCTGAGCTTTTGACTGGTAAAAAGCCGATTTTCCAAGAAGAATCTGAGGAATATATAGCTCTAGCAATGTATTTTGTATCTTCAATGGAAGATGGGAAGCCTTTTCATATCCTTGATGACCGGATAGTAACTGGTGGGAATAGAAAACAATTATTTAGAGTAGCTGAGCTTGCAAGAAATTGCTTGAAATAGAAGGGACGATAGGCCGCCAATGAAGGAAGTCGCAAAGATGCTTGCTCTTTCCAAATGTTGTTTGAGGAAACTGAACTTGGTTTAGGTGAGCCATTACGAAGTTCTATTTCGGATCACTACCAATATGACAAGGTAATGCTTTTAATGATTAAAGATCATACATTATGCTTATGTTACTGAACAACATTGTACAACTTTTTTTTTTTTTCTTTTTTTTTTCAAGAACAATTCTTTACTGTACCTTGTTTTATAGTATTTATTAGTCAATAAAATTATAAGAAGGTAACTTTACTCTAAAAATGGATAAAATGAAAAATCTTTTTCTGGTAAATGATATAATGAGAATTCAACCCACACTTCTTTAACAGCTTTAGTGAATTAAGTTTCATAGGAGTTAATTGAAATCATACCACTTTTTTTCGCTAGAAGATCAGAATATAGTAAAATTGAAATCATACCACTTATCACACCTTTTCCTTGGGAATGGTTCCCGTTTGGATAATCAAGCTTTATATTTCTTCTACATGTTGGCTAATTTGGAGTCCAAAATAGATTGATCTAATTTGTTTTCTAACCAAACCTGAGTTGTATTGCAAGGAGGGCTATGGCTACGACCCTCTTGGGATGTTAATTATTTTCGTATTATTGTTGATGTTAACTTTAAGAATAACAGAGGGAGAGATTTTAAGTTTTCAGTTTTATACTAATAAGTTTCTTTTGTAAGATCTAAAATCCAGTATCATGCCATAAAATTAAGAAATACAAGCATATCATTGAGTGTCAACCGTTTTTGTATTTTGGATGTTACCTCCTAATGTAACTTTTGCCCACACGCATAAGGAAGTGAAATCAAACTGTGAAAATACGCCCATCTCCGGGTTTCACGTCCTCACGTGTGTGGACGTAAATTACATTAGATGGTAACATTCTTTAACCCATTATAATATTTTATCTGACTGTGTACTGTGAAATAACCATTTGATATTTTTAACCGTTTTATATGTCTGTTCTCTGTTCAATATGGAATATCTGTTCTATTTTTTGCTCAGTGATGCTTTTTAATGGTAATTTTTAATGTTAAAGTTAATAAATTTTAGCTACATGATGCTTGGTTAAGAGGCGATGAGTCATCCACCGGCGATTTAGGTATCAGAATCGAATCGGACTGGGTAAGATTTGATGATTCTACTGAGGAAGTATGTTCCTCCAGTACCTCATTTGTTAGTACAGGTGGGTGTGATGAGTTATCTAAGGTGATCAACCCTCAAGGTCAGTTACAAGGAAGCACCATTTTCAATTATTGGATTCAGATGCTTACATTCTTAAAAAGTTTCTTCCACTCGATTGCTGACTATTGTGTATTGTGAATAAGTAATTTGATATTTGTAGCTATTATGTATCTCTGTTATCTGTTCAATATGGAATATTTGTTCTATTTACTGCTCTATTTAATAGTAATTTTTAATCATGATCTTATTAAATTTCATTAGCAAACCTATACATTAATGCATCAGATACATGGATCATACATCATGATCATTAATCATTATTAATCAGATATTTAGTCCCAATGGAAGATTGAAAAAAAGGTCTCAATCTATATCAGCCTAGTCTTCATTTATTATGTTGTAAAATCCAGAAGCAAACTCTTGAACCTTACATATATAAGAAGCTTGGATTAGCAACCATTCGGGTCTGTGGGCATTTATACCCTATATCTCTATTTTCTGAGGCTCCATATTCTTCATTGTACATTTTTTTTTTTTTTGTGCAAATAAAAATTTAAAAATTTAATAAAATTGTCGCAAAATCGTGCAATAAATAAGGACTACCCTTATATTTCGTGTTAACGTTCTCCTTCTTACAACCCGAAGTATCCTTTTGTGATAGGCTTTGAATCTACAAAAACATAGTTGTTTGTGTGATCATCACTTTCTTCAACACTGTCATTACGTAAGAAACATAGACGATGGAAGAAGGTAGCTTCCATACCCCAACCTGTTTCAATCAATAAATTGATTCAAGCCAAATAAGTTGAACCAATTAAATGTAAAATGAGAAGCGAGTTGGGTTATCAAAATAGGAGAGTAAGATAATGAAAACAAATAATAAATGGTTTGGTTCGATTTTGCTACTGTTATAAACTATTTAAGATCAGCAAGAAATTAGACCAGTGTTACCAAGCAAAATTTTACTCTTAATCTGTTCTCATGAAACAAAAATCAATGGAATCAGGAATCAAGAGTGTTGTCAATGGGGCCCTTAATGTGTATCAGGCAGTTAATATGTATCCTTGTTCCTATTTAGAGATTTGATTGTCTTTTGATTAGTTGTACACTGTACAATGTTAAATTCAATATTATAGTGAAATACACGTGCATCTTTCTAAACCCCCCCCCCCCCCAAAAAAAAAAAAGAAAACAAAACACGCACCTTCTTCTGTCAGAATATTGGTGAACACTGTATTCAATGCCCAAAAAATGCTAGGGAAGAATATTGGTGTACACTGCAATGTTCACAAATTCAATATTATAGTGAAATACACATGCATCTTTCTTCCAATTGGAAAGCCTATATTTTATGTGTTCTATTTTAGCCAAATATCTCAACCAATTAGGTTTGCGTTCTCTTGTACTCTCTCTCTTTTATAAATACTCTTATTATCAATTAAATATACTGGACATTAACATCCAAAACCTTGTGTTAAAATGGTATCAAGAGCCACAAAGGCCTACCCCTCTTCACCCTAATCGGTCTCATCTTCTCAATCCCTCCCTCCCTTTCTCCTCTTTGTTAATTAATCGTAGGCGCCATGTCAGCCCTGCTACTCCTGATAGGCACTCTGCCGCCTCTAGCATCACCACCAGCCCTTCCCCTTCTCCACCTACCTATGGATCATCTCACGACTTCCTCTTCCAGCGTCTCGCTAACTTCAACCATCTTCTATGGATCTCTTTGGTCATATTGATGGTTCTAAATCATGCCCTGATGATGCCGTTGGTGTTGCTATGCCTCCCTCATGAGCCTGCTCATAGTTTCTTTGTCCGAACCTATTGCTCCTCTCATTATTGGCAAGCGACCAGCAAAGAAATCTATAACGCCCTTCAGACAACCTTTGGGTTTGCCTTGCAACATGTCTGCTCTCTCTTCACATTAGCCTCCAACAAAAGACATAGAAGAATGATGAATCTGTGACCACATTTCTTCAGCTCGTAAAATCCCTCACAAATGAATAAGCAATTTGATATTTCTAGCCATTTTGTATCTCTGTTCTCTGTTCAATATGGAATCTTTGTTCTATTTTCTTCTCTCTTTGATAGTAATTTTTAATTATAATTTATTAAATTCCACTAGCAAACCTATACATTAATGCATCAGAGACATGGGTCATTAATCTTTCATTATCCTGGATATTTAGTTCCCATGGAAGATTGAAAAAATGTCTCAATCTATAACAACCTAGACCTAATTTATTATGATGGTAAAGTCCAGATGTAAACTCTTGAACCTTTCATACAACAGAAGCTTGGATTAGCAACCACTGGGGTCCTTGGGCATTTTATAGCCGATATCTCTGTTTTCTGAGGCCCCATATTCTTCATTGCACTTTTTTTTTTTGTGCAAATAAAATTTTACTTGAAAATTTTTCCTTTGAATTTACTATTTGAAAAAATTATTTTTTTAGACAATCAAGTGATCAAGAAAGTTGATTAAATAGTAACCTCTTGTTCCATGCCCTGACCTGAGCCAATTCTGTTCGTTGAATAAATGGAATCTGTGCTGAAAAATATTTAATATTAGAAAAAAGTTCTCAATGACATTTCAATGGAAAGCATAATCCTAAAATCGAAGTGTGGCAAAATCTTACAATAAATGAGAACTACCCTTATATTTCGTGTTAACGTCTTCTTTCGTACAAGCCAAAGTTACCTTTTGTGATGGACTTTGAATCTAAAAAAAAAAAATCATGCGTGTGATTATCACCTTCTTCAACAATGTCATTACGTAAGAAACAAACAATGGAAGAAGGTAACTTCCATATCCTGGCCTGATTCAGTCAATAAATTGATTCAAACCAAATATGTTGAACCAATTAAATGTAAAATGAGAAGTGAGTCGGGTTATCAAAATAGGGGAGTAAGATAATGAAAACAAATAATAAATGGTTTGCTTCGATTTTGTGACCGTTATAAATTAAGTAAGATCAGCTTAAAACCCAAAAACCATAAAACCAATTATTTAGTGGGCTTGCAAGTTTGAACTTCTTTTATTAATAAAATGAAAGATAGATATTAAATAATTGATTTTTAATCTCCATTTTATCCAATCATGTCAGAATAATAATATAAGATCATCCATTACATTATTTTATGTAACCTACCCTAGTCACAAGAAGGAAAACCCTTAAATAATTGTCCTAGACCAAATAGAAAATTCCATGTTATGATTAACTTGTACAAAATATAGGTCATTGTCTTTAATATTAGGTAGAGGGATATGAATGCTAGCAGGATACCCAGGTATCAGGTATTCTAGCGAGTTGAGAACCGTTGAATTTAATTAATTTAATTTCAACCATTGGATTTGCATATAATTTTATAGGGTAGAGTGACCTGAGTTTGCCAAAATACACTAGTAAACCCTGACAAATATTGTACTATTGGTGTTGGGAGATCAAGACCAGCCCAACGTACCTCTCCATATCCTCCCTCTCTCCTGCTCTCTCTCTCTCTCACCAAACCCTTGTGCAACGTAGGCTTCCTCGCAATGGTCAAGACCAGCTCTTGGCCACCGGTGTAAACACCACCCCACTCCTCCAACTCATAATCTGCTGCCAATCTCAAGTCGTCCCCTTTCCCTTTGTCGGCCCCGCCTTCTGCATCTCATGTCCATCCCCCTGTTTTCCTAGTACAACTTGGTGTCTGTTACTCTTTCAGGAATCCTGGGTAGTAGGTAATGTGGAACTTTAGTGGCTACTATGAAACTAAAATCTTACTTTTCTGTAGGCTACAACTTGGTGTCTATTACTCAGTATCTATCACTCGGCTTATCCCACCAAGGAAGAAGATGAAATAAATTAGAAGAGAGAGAAAGAGAGTATTTAATTTTACTGATCATGCAAGTCTATTACTCTGCTTATTGCACCAAGGAAAAAGATAGAAAAGAAAAGAAGAGAGGGAAGGTTTTGAATCTGTTCTTAGGGCTTGGGACAATGGTTGTGATGAAGAAGACGATGACTGCGGGGGAGAACCGGTAGCAGGTTAAAAGTTTTTAATACTCAACCGTTGAGATTTAACACTATTAAATCAACGATTTATATTAAATTGTAGCGTTTCTAGCTTCCGAATGGTTCTCCCCCTGTTAACCTTTCTCTGAAACTGAACTCCCGCTGAGAACCTTCGTTTGAAACCAGAAGTGAAGTTGATCCGTGTGTTTTTCTGAAATCAGAACTCCCACTGGGATCGAGATCTGAGAGAGAAAACCCATTGAGAACCTTCGACTTAGAGAGTTTCTAAAAAACAAAAAAAAAGGAAACCTCTGCTTCAGATCCAGTGGGAATACTATAGCTACTTCTAGAGATTTCAAAAAAAATAGATCTTCCTTCCTGCTAAAACGAAAAGATCTGAGAGAGAAAACCCATTGAGAACCTTCGACTTAGAGAGTTTCTAAAAAAAAAAAAAAAAAAAGGAAACCTCTGCTTCAGATCCAGTGGGAATACTATAGCTACTTCCAGAGATTTCAAAAAAGTAGATCTTCCTGCGTGCTAAAACGAAAAGAAGACAGACCAAAACCTTTTAAAGATTCAATTTGATGAGTGAAAGTCAATCAAATTAGTCCATCTGGATAGAGATCGATCGATAAACTAATATCAAAATCCATAACCGACCTTCTCAAGTATTATTATTGATTTGAACGAATTTAGAACAAAGAACCAAAATCACTTCAGAGAATTGAAAAAGAAAAATCGAAATCCAAAGTCTATATAGAAAATTAAAGTTTTTTTTTGAATGGCAGCAACCAGAATCCATGATGTTTTCTTTGAACGGCAACAACAGAGGCAATCCAGGTTGTAGATGACCACAGAAAGGGATGAAGGGGCTCCCTTGCTCACCTATTGCTCTGGCTGTGATGAAGAGAGAGAGAGAGATACTAGTGGAGGCCGACATGTCAGGTTTTTTTTGGTGAAACTGACATGTCATGTCGGAGTATGTATAAAGTATGGAAGGGTTGTACATGTATCGTATTATAATACATTAAATAGAAGGCAGAGATTCAGCTACCATAATCTGACGATCAATATTCGCTAGCATACCTGATATTTGGGTATCCTACTAGTATTCATGTCATTTTTCCTAAAATTAAATTATGGGAAAAAAAAAAGGTGGCTCTTGCATTTAGACATAGTGGAAGGTAAAATGACTACCTCACCCTTCATGAAAGAAGGAAATCCTGTCCCTTTTGATTCTTCAACTAGTGCTCTCATTGACCCTTCTACTAGTATTGGAGCCACACTACTCTTTTAGGGAACCATTTCCCTTCAATTATATATGTCCATATGGGTGAAAGAACATTGCCTGCTTCCATGGCTCTATGCCTAGAGACATGGGGAGAGCTACTGGGGCAAGGGCGTCTTTTTACAGTCCACCCCATGTGTCTACGTATGGGTATCAACTGGTTGGGCTGGCAGGTCTCCCAGGTTTTGGACTTTAAATGGGCTTCTACTAATCAGGCCTTGAAGGGGATAACGCACCATTCAAGCCCTAAATGGGCTTTAATTCTCTTAGATTTCAGAAAAAATAATATATTTATTAAATCATCAACAATTTGTAAAAGACTTTACAATTAATTACATTCACTAATTTAAAAAAAATATCAATATATACCTTGCTCTATCCAAAAATAAATAAAAAAAATTCAAAATATACATATAAACGGATGGGCTAAACAAGTTAGGTTGAGTTGAGCTTGTAATTGGTCGGACTAGTCGGGAGCCAATCGGGCTTGCAATGTGCACTGGGAATGACCGATTATAAATGGGTTGGGCACAATAATTGATCTGGTCGGTCTCAATTGGACTTTAATCGGGCCGATCTAGGCCAGGCCTAAAATTGACACCATTATATTTGGAAGTGGAGAACGGAAACGGGCAAGGTTCTTTTTTCCAATTATATACTAAGGTGTTAAAAGGGAGATAGAGAGAAGGGGGAGTCAGTGGTCTGCCACGTTTGTCTTGAGAAATCTTCTTTGAGATGTGGATATGGAATGCGAAATATGTCAAAAGATTTAATTAAAGGAAAATTTACAATGCCACCCCCTGGAGAATGCCACAATTATAAGACCACCCCTTCTGTCTCACCAAATTATACTCAGACCCCCTACCATCAATCTCTGTTAAGGAATGCTATGAAATGACACTTTTGCCCTTATGAGTAAAACATTGATAAGTTACTCATTTTCATTATCCCAAAAATACCCCTCTTTACCATTTTGTCATTTCATTCTCCTTATCTCAGTCTCTCCGTCTCTCTCTCTATCCATACATCTCCTTTCGTCTCCGGTGAGAAGTGTGTTTCCCGCTACCATCTTAGGTTGCCGGCAAGAAAAAGAACCGATACTATGTTAGAACCATATGGGAATTTGCAAATAAACAATCCAGAAATAATCCAAAACAGCTTCAACCTAGGAAGTGGAGTACATGGGCTAATCTTTTGTTTACAAAAACCAGTTATTAGGATCAACAAGAGGGGGGGGGGGCACTCTAGATTATTTTAATTGCAAAAGATATGATAATTAGAATGTTCTTCAGGCGGTTCAGAAGAGATGGAATGAAGGTAACTCGCAATGCTCATACTCAATTGCAACGAATTCCTAGTTTTCAACAGATGAATTTTGATGTAAGTCGCACAGAATTTCAGATAAGACTTGTGATAGAAGCTACATATAAGAGAAATATCCTCAAGCAACTCAATAACTACGAATGTAGCAGTAGCATAACCTCATTACGGATCATCGTTTTCTCAAGAGAAATATTGATAAAAGATTACAGAAACAGGTTCGGAAGAAATCTAAGAAAAAAGAAAAGATGAAACAGATGGATCTGGTACTAACCTCTCCAAATCCAGAATGTATATAGTAAAAGACTAAAGACTCGTTACGAGAAAAGGCGATCTTTCTCTTACTAAGGAAGGAAAGAAAAAGCGATGTAAACCTAAGAAACCATGGATCCCATGAAACCAATCCGGTGCCGATCTTCTAACAATGATTCCATGGATTGCATCTTCAAGTCTCCGCATTCCCAGACCTCAACTTCGTTCTCGGAGTCGAGATCGACCTCAATCAACTGCGTGACGATAGTGCGAAAGATGGGCTTTTAGTTGAGAGAAATGAAGAGGAAGAGGAGACTTGAATTAGGGTTTGGGAGAGGGATCGAACCATGGAAGAGCAGCAGTGGAATCCCAGAAAATGAGAGAGAGATGGAGAGGATTCTAGACTTATGGTATTTTTGGATATGAAGGAGAGGCTGGAGCTGACAATAGCAGTTGCTTCCTCATGAGAAGAAACGTAATGGTCGCCACCCGTCGCCATTGCCTCTTTGAACGATCACCGGTGGTCTAAATCCCACGATTTGGGAGAACAGTAAATTAGGTCTTGGAATGGTTGAAAGAACTAATAACTTAATACAAGGGTATTTTAGGTAATTCATATTTAATAAGGGCATTTTGGTATTTAAACTAAAATATAATTGCTGACATCAGCATATAAGGTATATTCCTTAACAATGACTGACAGTAAGAGGACTGAGTATAATTTGGTAAAATAGAGGGGGTGGTCTTATAATTGTGGCATTCTCCAGATGGTGGTGCTGTAAATTTTCCTTAATTAAATAATAAAATGATTTTTCAATATTTTTAATTCCATGTGACTTGCCATTAAGGGTGCAACCAAGTCATATTGGGCGAGTTTTTGAAAACTCAGCCCCAATATATCCCTGGGGACTCAGCCTTGGCCCGTCCCTACCTGAGGTTGAGCAAAGCAAGATCAGGCTCAACCGAAGGATATAATTAGTAATATTAGAATAGGGACCCTACTATCAAGGATTCAATGAAGGATGGAAAATGAATGAGGATCAATACCTATGATCTTGACCTAAAATCCTCCAATTGAATGACTACATGACATTGGTTTCGCACCAAAGACACCTAATTAGTCATGTTATGGCGTGGAAATATGTCAAGCACCCAATTCGAGTGGCAGTTTGTAAGAAATCACATCTTGTGTATGTACGAGAGAGGAGAGAAAATTTGAGAGGGCATATATTTTCCCGCCTGTGTGTCCAATGTTACAATATTAGCTCTCTGATTTTCAGTATTCCTGCTTGCTCCATCAATGACAAAATGAAATTAAAAAAAAAAAACATGTGAGAGGAAAATTGCTCACTGATTGTGATCTTTTCTCAAGGAAAAAATTTCTAAAAAGGAGAATGAAGTAGGGGGAGGGAAAACATCTCTCAAGGTGTCAAATAACATATAATTTTACTTTTTTTCCTTTTTGATAGATGCACAATTTTTTTCGATGAGAGTAAGAATAACATTATACATGTTTACTCGAAAAATAGGCATGATAATGTCAAACTGATATGTCACTTTTAATTTATTTTGAAAATTCTTTCGTACCCTTAGCACTTTAAATGCCTTTCCAGAATGACACGAGACCTTAGGTTTAATCATCTATTTTTTTCTAGGTAGTGAAGCAAAGTACTACTTAAAGAAAATAAAGGGAAGGTCATTAGTTACAAAGGCTCTTAACCAAATTAGTTCTAGGCCTCAGTGCTAATTGATGAGCTAAGGAGATTAGATATCTGTTTTTCTTCTCCACCAAATATGCATTTGACTCTTTAGATACATCATTGATATCTAATAAAAAAGGAAACATCCCCCAAGGCCATTGGTCTTTTCCTTTTTGAAGAATATCCACCAATCCTTCACAATTAGTCCAAGTGGTAACGGTAGTAAGTCCTAGTTGCACGGTTTGTTGTAGTGTAATGCCCCCAAATCCAGGTAAGATATGGGTGCAGGCCCTCGCGGCCCACCGTTAAATAATAATCTTACAATTCTTTTACCCAAACACATATACACAGTGGAAACTAATCTGAAAACATATCAAAATTTCTACAGCGGAAGTTAAGTCGTCACACTTATAACTTCATTACACATTAACAATCTTAATATGTCTATATCTATTAAATACATTAAACGTACTGTAATCCATTGTAAAGTTATTACAACATTCTTTCAAAAAGTCTAGCAAAGTCTGGAATGGTTATATCTTCAGATTATTCTTTGGAGGAAGGAAAATCAGTACCTCTATCACCATATACACATTGTGCACAATGACATGGCACATGTTCTGGCTGTGTAAAATAGTTATATATCATGGGGTAAGCTCAACTAGCTTAGTGAGAAAAACACAATCATATCATGAAGTAAAACATGCATGACTAAAGAAACATCATACAAATCACATGCTACTTTTGTCAATGCATAAATCTGAAAATATAATATATCTGATCATACATATACTGACATGCATGACATTCAAGATCAAATAATCATCAACCTCAATATTATCCTTTTTCCTTTTTAACCTATCTTTTCTCTCTTACTCTTTTTCTTATTCTTTTACCTTTACTTTCTTACTTTTGGATAAGATGTTTTCCCTCAACACCTCGCCCTTGTCTTACTCTTGAGCTCAAAGGATCTGGGTCGTGTCTTGAGAGTTCATCCCACAAACTCCTCTCTCAATGCCTCTCCCTTTTCTTGCTCTTTAGCTCAAAGTATCTGGGTCGTGTCTTGAGAGTGTATCTTTAATCTTTTCTTTTATTTTTTATTCTTTGCTATCTTGCTTACCAACTTCGGCATCCAGTTGTCACTGTCAATTTTAACATTTGGGTGGAGCGGGACATTGATGGAGCCCTTATTGGTCCTCCCCTGACTGTACCATACCAACAGGGTGGGCATTAAAAGACCCCATTATCCTTCCCAGTTCCTCTATTGGAAAGGACTTTGACAACTTTTAGCTTCGGTCAATTTATGCCTTAATTTTATCTTATGTCTATCATGCCTCACACTTATAAAGAAAATCATGAAAACAATATTATGATACATATAAAAACATAGAACAGATCTTAGAGGCAATGACATACATATATATACTGTAAATGGCAAAACATGCAAGGATATGGCCGAATTCCCCTCACCTGTCGATGATGTCCAAAAATGATTGTGAGAACCACTTTCTGCTAACGTTCTCTGGCAATTGTATCACCTACATAAGAATTTATTACTTCAAACATAATGACTCAAGTATGTAATCACTCCTAAACTTAAGCTTTCACTTAGTTATATATGCTACCGACTATTGGACTTGATCCTTTTACTTTAAACTCACCATCCAACCAAATCATATACTTAGGCTTTTACATAGGTTTCTTAATCTTTGATTGATGTGGGAGCATTTCTAAATGGCCTAACGACCCGAACTAGGTCCACAAGACTATGTCGAAGGACTGAAGCTGAAAATAGTAATTGCAATCCTCATTTTTTGGGTAAATTTCGTGTCAAACCTGAACCAATTCCGAAGGAACTAGTATCCGTACCCTATATGGATAGAAAGGTCTATGAGTCTAGTTTCTTACAAAAAAGATGGAACATCATTTACTATTTTATAAAAGAAGTTATGATCGTTTTGGTAAACTGCGTCTGGGCTGACTGCGTACTCTTGGAATTTAAGAATTCCTCTAATGATCGAACTTTCATATTACACAGCAGTCCATGGTATGTAATCGAATCTTAGTGGTACTTTAATCAATAAATATTGACTAAGATAATGGATAGTTAACTTATTAGATCATGGTCCACTATGTTCTCTAATGATTATGACAAATCCATACTAGTAGTCTTAGTAAGACTTCAGTAGGGCTATGTTACACAATCATTTCATATATACGTAGCCATAAACTTCCCACTTCTTTTGTTTCTTTTTCTTTACTCTTTACCATCAGAGCTGATCTCTGAGAAAACTTCCAATATAATCAAATCAGCTTTAATGTCCTAGGTTCCATGAATATTTCAATTTCCTTAAAGTAGGTTCCTCTTTTGAACTCATTCAGACAATGCCCTTCTAAAATTTAAATAACAGTGGGATTCCAACTATAGTTGCTTCCAATCTTTTTCATAATTATACTAAACAAAGTTGATTTAAAAATACCAAAATAGAGGAGGAGAAGCCAAGACCTCAGCTGGACAGTAGCAAGCCGTGAGGTTGGGTTGCAACTTGGCCTTGGCAGCAGCTCCCTCTCCCAACTCACTTCTCTCTGTCTCCTTCTCTTTATTTTAAAATTCATGTAACCATGGAAGAACTAAGATTTGAAAAGCTAAAAACCTCAACTCCAGTTCCTCTTTCTTTTCTCAAATTTCAATTGTGAAGCTCTTCCTCCACCAAAATCGTTGGAGTCCTTCTCTCCTCCTCCTTTCCTCCACTTTCTTTACTTGAATTTGAGAAAATCACAGCCACCTCAATAGTCCATCTCCTTCTTAACTCTGTTATTTCCTTTCTTTCTTATTGAAAGATTTGTAAGCACATCCTCCCTTTACAAACAAACCCCTTCTCTCTCCACCTATCCCTTTCTCATGTCCATGTCTCTCTCTCTCTCTCTCTCTCTCTCTCCATCCATCACTCTCACACATGTCCCTCCCTCTCCCTCTCCCTCTCTTAGTACGTGAGCATTCCTCCCCCTTTCTCTTCTCTTATCTTCTTCTTTTCATGATTTTCTTCTTTGTCTCTTAGCTAACAAATGAGGGAGGTGAGTTAATGGTGAGAGGATAGGTAGGTCCTACCCAACTTTATCTCACTCTTGCTCTCCTTTTCTTCTCCACCGACAATAGACAAGCCCCCCCTTTTGTGCAATGAAATTAAAATATATATATTATATTACTCTCTTTTGTGCAATGTCATACATATATGGTCATCCCATCCCAAAAAGTCTCTCATTTTTAACTCCCCTTTGTCTCTTTTCTCCTATTTTCAAACCATCCCAACAACTATCTTGTTTGTTCCCATTAATGGCATTGATATATATAATTACATATAAAACTATTATATATATATATATATATACACATTACCATCACAAACATGTAAATTGGAAATAGGGAGGGGTATTACACAATGGTTTGGGTTAGGTTCCTAAGTTGAATCACACAAGATTTTTGCAAAAGAAAACAGAAAACCCATTTAAATTGGAAATAGGGAGGGGTATTACATGCAGCCCTCTCGAGCATTCCTCTTTCTTGTGATTCTCGGCATCAAATCATGCTCCCTTTCTGATAGTATCTGAATCAGTGCAAAAACCAGGTGGAGGATGCATCTACTTTAGATAAGTACAGGCTCATTTGCATGGGGAATTTCATTCCCTAATTAGTCTCCAAAATTATGGCTTCAAGAATGAGTGGGCTTCTTCCTTGTCTAATATCAGAAGAACAAGGTGTGTTCCAAAGAGGGAAAATCATTTCAGCCAACACAAGTGTAGCTTCTAAATTTTCCAATATGATGTTCAATTCTTCCCAGGGTGGAGGCATTGGGTTGAAACTGGATTTTAGAAAGGCTTTTGACTCTTTATCATGAGAGTTCTTGTTTTTGGTGTTAAGGAAGTTTGGATTTGGCCAAAAATGGATTGATTGGGTTCGTGCTCCTCTGGTCTCTACTCGTATCTCTATAGTGCTACATGGTGGTCCAGTGCGTTTTTTTAGCGTGCATCGAGGCCTTCGGCAACGAGACCCTCTCTCTCCTCTTTTGTTTATCCTAGATGAGGAAGTTCTCTATAGGGGAATTCAAAATCTAATTGATTCCAATGAGATCAAGTCTTTGGCTAGCCCTCGTGGGGTAAAAGTTCTCTCTTGCTTCATTTTTTCTGATGATATTTTTATTTTCATAAGGCTCAATCAGGTGTGTGAGGAAATTAAATCTATTACTTCAAAAATATCAAGCTTTCTCAGGTCAATTTATAAATCTGGAGAAGAGCAAACTTTTTTCTTGGGAAAATTGCTCCTGTGAGAAGGCAACGAATTGTTCAAGACGTCGGTGTTCCAAGCTACTCCTTGCCAACTGAATATTTTGGAGTTGAAATCTTTAAAGGGAGGGTGAGGTGTGATCCATTGCTTCCGTTGATGGATAAAATAAAGGGGCGCCTTTCGGTTTGGAAGGGCTAGCTGCTCTCCATGGCAGGTAGGGTGGAATTGGTGAATTTGATTGTGGCAAGTATCCCCTTCCATAACTTTACTACATATTGGTGGCCTTCTTCTCTGGTAGTGCTTATGGAAAGGTAGATGAGAAACTTTATTTGGATAGGAGATGTGGATTCTTCTAAGAAAATCACTATCAAATGGGATACAATGTTTAGGCCAAAGGAAGAAGGGGGGTTGGGAATAAGAAGATCTTGGGATGTGAATAAGGCGTTTCTAAGTAAAATTGCTTGGTAGGTTAAACATGAAAATTCTGCTATGGGGAAGTTCTTTAGATGTAGATTCCTATCCAAAACTGGAAAGCTAAGAAGATCCTACAAGTCCTCATCTGTTTGGCCAAGAATTAAAAAAATGTGGAGTTTTATTTCTTCCAATGAGAGGTGGATCGTTGGTGATGGCGGGAAAAATCTGTTTTAGAAGGACAGATGGGTGGATGGATGGTCTATTGAGGAGAGGTTGGAGGTGGATTCTTCTCTCATTCCCAGGGGAAGATATGTTAAGGATTTTATCGAAAATTCTTGTTGGTCTTGGCCCCCGGTAGTTTGTGATGCTATGAAAAATATTTTTAACATGGTGAAAGAAATTAGCATTCCATCTCTCCAGGTCAAGGATAAATGCTGTTGGAGCCCTTCTTTGATGGGTAATTTCACTACAAAGTCTGGATGGGAGGAAATCAGAAAAAAGAACCCAAAGGTCCCATGGTTTCACACTATATGGCGAAGTGGTCTTCATCCTCGCCAAGCTCTTTTCAGCTGGAAGTTGATGCATGGTAGTAGATCTTCAGATGAAATGGTCAACAAAAGGGGCAAATGTCTTGCCTTGTGGTGTGATCTGTGTGGTGAAGCGGTAGAGTCCCTAAAGCACTTATTTTTAGAATGCAGGTATTCTAAGGCAGTTTGGGTCTCTTTTACATCATTTTTTAATATTGGATGGGTTCAGCATAGCTCTACTCAGGACTTGTTTATGTGGTGGAAGTCGAAGTGTAATATTGTGCCTGTTAAAAAAGCTTGGCTGGAAGGTTTTGTTCTTGTTCCTTATTTTTTGTGGATGTAGAGAAATGCAAGGAGGTTTCAAGGAATAAGAATGGGGGCAGACCTTCTCTTGCACCAAATCATTTTAGCATTTCGAGATCTTTTCCCATCCACTTCTCTCAGGAAAATTTCAATTGTTGATTTGGTTTGCGCCCGTTTGCTTGGAATCTCGCTAATTCCTCAAAAAATTCCAGAGCCTTTAGAAGTGATGTGGTATGCTCCTTTCTCTTCATGGCTCAAGCTTAATATTGATAGATGTCCTCTTGGTAACCCAGGAAGAGCAGGAGCGAGAGGTATCTTTAGGGATTCTAATGGAAGGATTATTTCCTCCTTTAGATATTTCTTGGGAGCCAAAACAAATTACAAAGTTGAATGTTATGGCCTGACTCAAGGTATTAAAATAGCAAAGCAGTTGGAAGTTGAGAGATTATGGATCGAGACAGATTCAATGGCAGTGATTTGGCGGTATTCTTGAAAAATATCCCTTGGCCGATTTGGCAAGACTGGCGTTGCTTGTCTCCATACCTTTCAAGAATTTAATGGAAGTTAACCCATTGTTATAGAGAGGCTAATCCGGTGGCGGATTACTTGGCAAAATCTGCAGCTAGAAGCGGCTAGTCAGATGAAGATCATCCTTTGCTAGCTTCGATCTTTGATGAGTTCAGATGGGACGTAGAATTTAGGTCAAGATTTCGATTCTTGTAGTTTATTTTGATGGAGTGGGGGTTCCTTCCTTGCTGATGGCCATGCCAAAGGTGAGGAAGTGATCCCGGGGGATTCTTTTTTCTCCTCCCCCTTCTTTCTTGTTTTTTGTATCTGGTGTCTTCTAAGTCCCAGCTTGTCCTATGTTTTTTTCTTTTTTATTTATTTATTTATTTTATTTTTTTTATTTTAATACACATGAATTTTTAGCGGAAAAAAAAAAATGCAGTACCTGTCAAGGTTTTAAAACTTGGGGTCTACTGCAAACCTTCGAGCATTCCTCTTTCTTGTGATTCTTAATTATGCATTACATGTCAAGGAGTTCAAACTTGGGATCTATCTTAGGACATGTCTCAATTGATGCCAATATGGATCAGATTGATATCAGATGGGATTGGACATATTTGCCTTTGATTTTTTAAAAAATTGGTGTTTCAGACCTTTTTACCAATTTTTTTTTTGCTAAATATCAGCAAAGGATTATATTAAAGAAATACAAATAAGGACCAAAGAAAAAAAAACAACATGGCCATTAGCGGACAAACAACCTAAATCACACTAACAAAGAAAAAAGCAAAAAGGAAAAATTCAATTGAATATGTATCTCGGACGGTCTTGCGCATCCTAACTTAAAGAAGCTGAGAATTTATCCTATTCGTATTAAACGAATTTAGATAGTTTCAGTTTCAAACCCTAATTTTTTTTTTTTTTTTTATGACCTCAGCCTAAACTTTCGTTATTACATCGGAAAATTGAAAAAACAAAAACTAGAACCTAACTAAAGAAAACTAGAACTAAACTTGGCTACTACCCAAGTTGTAGTCAAAGTATCTGCGGCCTCCCTTTATAGTCAAAGAAATAGAATCTTGAAAGGTATTTTTTAAAATACTATAACTTATAAGGGTATTTATAAACCCAAGGGGAAAGGTGAATTATTTCATTTCTTTAGCTATGAGCATGGGTTGCCTAGGTAACAGCCAAAATTTTCCAGAGAACTACACTTACTTTGCTCATGGAAAATGGATTTCTTCACAAGCATACTGCCATGCAGTCTTAAAATGGCAAGTTTCTAGTTTTTTTTTTTGGTAGATTGAAATGGTAAGTTTCACCAATATAGAAGTTGAACCCTTTTAACTTCTTCATAGGATCTGATTAATCTCTAGGGTCCGGCCCATTGAGATGTGTTGATGCAGTTTTCGGCTTAGTACGGACTTGCACAACACAGGTTAGAAACCAGCCTGGAGGGGTCTTTGGGGTGGAGGCTCTGATGCCTAAGTTAGGTTTCAGGTAAAAGTAAAGAGGAAAGGAATGTAGAATTCTGAGTGTGATGTATGTTTTATCTCTGAAATCCATTAAGTGTCCTTTCTATGGAAATGACCCTCCCCATTGGCTGGCCTATCACCTTTGTTGTTAACATGGACCTCCTTGTCACTAGTGGGCTGGTCACCATTTGGGCTGAGGTGGTTGATCCTGTAACGAGTAACCTAACCATGGTTAGCCTATGGTAGGATAATCGTCCAATTTATGCCTGCTTAAGTGTGTCAGCCATGGTTACGTCTAGAAACAGTTATGAGCACTACTATACCATGATTAATTAGGTGTAGGATTTAGACTCCACGTGGATGACCGATACCTTATGTTGGGTAGAGTAAAAGGTATGAATAAGAGATCGGCCTTATGGGAGACGTGAATCTGTGGTCAGTTTAAGAGATACTGACCGAAGCCCTTGGGTCCTAGTCCATATTTTTGGTACTGACCAGGACCATCATTGGTTAGTACCATAGTTGTATGTCAAGATACATAGCTCCTCTTGGTGCATACAAATGACAAAAATAACAATTGAGGTTTGGCCTTGTGTGTCCAACCCAATCATGTCTTACACTCCCTTACTATGACACATTATGTGTGACATTCAAGAAAACGTATTGGATGCACTTAGGAGATCGATGAGGTGTTCCCATCTAGAGATGGCAAGTACTGAGGGTTTGGGAGATTTGTGAGGTTTCTAAGGGGAGGTTGTTAGATATGTTGATAACTTCTAGCCTCCTTAATATGGTACAATGTGTTTTAAAGTCTTGAGGCCATAGATCAAAGAGGACAAAAGTTTGCCAATGTTAATTGGGGCAGGGTTGTTACAATATGTATGATTTTCATAGTTTCATCTAGGGGTGACAATTTCAAGCACGCAACAGCAAGCCCGATTGAACTTGATCAGAAAATCGATTGGGACCGACTATTACATGTGTTGGGTTCAAACCCGACTTGTTTATTTAAATGGTCGTTTCTGGTGCAAGGGTGTAATCAGATGGGCATCCAACCCAGGTATGACTCGGTCCATGCTGTTGTGGGGTCAGTATGGACCCACGGGACTAGTTAGGCCTAAGGCCTGCATACCCATCGTTAGCAAAAAAAAAAAAGATGGGCATCCAACCGATTAATAGGTCGACATGTTTAAAGCTCATTTAAAGCTAGTTTATTCGATTTGATCCATTTAAAGCCCGTATAGAGATAAATGTGTTAATAGCCCGTTTAAGGCCCATTTTGTCTGATTATAGACTGACGCTGATCAACCATACATTTATAAATGGGACCATGCATAGCTTATGAGGCTCCATTACTTAAACAAGCCGGTCCTGGTGCAAGGTCCTAAAGTGAAGAACTATGCCAAACCAAAACCAACCGGGACCAGCCGATTGACACACAATTTCACCAGCGTTAAACCTACCCTATACCATACGCATATAGCACACAAATAGTTAACTACATTAACCATAATTTCCAAAGCCTACTGAACGAATTCAAAGTTCAGGCCTCCTTCCAATAATAAGTAAAAAAGAAAGGGTCAGGAGACTCAGGCCTGTAAATCAATTCAGGCTATAGTCTTTCACTTTCATAATGCGTTCGTTCCTGCAAGGCAATTCCATAGCCAACGCGCTCGCTAACCATATATGCCTCTAATGGCTGACTCTGCAGGAACTTCCCTACCTCGTGTTACAACACAGCTGCTACCTTCTGTATCTTCCAACAAGTAACTTTTACTTAGAAAATAAAATAAAAAATAGCCTCCAAATGTGACCAAGTAAACGGAAAAAAGAAAACGGAAAACAGAAAACAGGAAACAGAAAAAAATGTCCTGTAAACCACTTCTATATATAGCTAGATGATCACCTCAGTCACCAATTAAGCTACCTTCTGCTCGTTTTAGCTATCAAACTTATCCAATGTGTAAACCAAGACAGTTCCTTCTTGAGAGAAATAGCTCTTTGAACATCTCATCTATTCCTTCCTCGACCTCTACTTCTGCTACCTTCACAACTGGATTTTCTAGTTGTGATGTATTCCTAAGCTTTAGGGGTGAAGATACTCGCAACAACCTCACTAGCTTCCTTAACTTAGTTCTAAAAGAATGAGGAATCAATGTCTTTATTGATAGTGAAAAATTGTGGACTGGAGAAGCTATTGGCCCATCTTGTCTTAAAGCGATTGAGAGATCCAAAATCTCAATCCCTGTCTTCTCTAAAGATTATGCAAATAGCAAATGGTGCATGCTGGAACTTGCTCATATACTTCAATGCCACAAAACCAATGGTCAAATTGTCCTGCCCATGTTCTTCGATGTTGATCCATCGCATGTTCGGAATCAGACTAGAAGTTTTGAAGAAGCATTTCGAGAACATGAGAAGAATTTTGAACCCCATATTGTTGAGAGTTGGAGGGAAGCTTTGAGGGTGATATGGAATTTGAAAGGAGAAGTTATTGACAAAACTAAGTTTCAATCCCACTGAAAGTAGCTAGTCTCAATTTTTTATCTTAAACTTATGCTAGGTCTTATCTATTTACTTTAATTCATTAGCTCATTCCATTTCCATCCTTGACTGCTTTTCCTTTCCCCTAATCCATCCTAATATATATTTTGATGCTTAAGCTTTTATAATAAATTCAAATAATATTTTTTTCCACTGAAAAAAGATGAAAATTATTCATTAGAGCGAGGAGAATGCACAATTGTCGGGCCAGAAGGTTCTTCCAACGATGGAGTGGAATTGGATCATACTGTCTTACATATACTTCTTTTTTTGATAGATACGTTCTTACATACTTTTGATATGGCCTTCATTGCTAAGGGGTCATCAATTCAAATAAATTACATTCCTTACAAAATCAAATATTATCTAAAAAACAATATGTATAGCCACATGATTTTTTACCATAAGGATCTATTAATCTGCTAATAAGTCGTTTCATGGCAGTTCCATCTATCGCTTTATTATGAAAGGCCAGATCCGCCCGTTCTGTCATAAGTACCTCCATATAGAATTTGACAATGGCTTTGAATCAATGATTCGAAGACTTCCTTTCGTTGATATACTCGGGTTCACATACCCACAGATTCTCTGTTTGCTTACTGGCTTCATATAATTCAGAAAACACTAATTTTCTCGAAGCCTCTTGTTCGTATCTCTCATCAAAAGGTGCTATTCGTAATGTCTATCTAGCAGATCCCTCGCTAATCCAAGTAAGCATTCAAATATCTGTCCTACATTCATTCGCGAAGGAAAGCTAATATTTATTTGTCTAAACCATAGTTGAAAATTTAGGTTTTGACTTAGACAAGTCGACTGATTGGAGTAAAAATTTCAAAAAACCTTGTCAAGAGTCATGAAAACTTGCTCAGGTTTAGAAAATAACCAACTCAGCCCGGCTCATATTGAAAATGCATTGACCTATTTTTTCCCGAGTCATAAAAAATTCACCGAATTCAGTCTTACAGTTCATACTAGTGTTGCAAAAATAAGAATTGCCAAATTAGCTGGAGGCAGAGGATCCCAAGAGATGTGGGGGTCCCACGCTTCAAGAGAGGTAATAAATACCACATGTCCTAGCAAAAACAACTTCTATTCTTGGGCCTTGTTTTGGCCTCCATCAAAGGCAAACCCGTCCTCTATTTTGGTGCTCTTAAGAAACCTATTGAGAACCCTGCGATATAATACTTAGGCTTGGTGTTCATACTTGCTCCTTTTTGAGACCAGATCAGGTTCACGTATGAGATTCTTTTAATACGCAGATTTGGAATCCATTAAATACAGAGAAAGAAAGTGGATTCCAAATCCCCGGACCAGGGGTATGAGAACAATCTCGTACGTGAACCTGATCCGGATTCCTCTTTTTCTCTCTTGGTAGCCATTCTCAACAAAAACGCTCTATCCCGATATTGGACTTAGGCTGGTGGATTTTTTAATAATCATGCTTTATTTGATCATAGAGATTTAATTTTCCTCTTATGATGTAGAATTTTTACTAATTCAAAGTAGCTTAGTATTGGAGTAAATTAGTAACATGTGTAGTAACCTTGTCATTATGCTATATTTTCATTAAAGTGATATTTCCATTTATATTATAGTTGTAGATATATATTGCCTGAATCAAAAGTTGTCACACGGCTATTTCATATATAAGGATGCATATTTTCAATTTAAGGTCATAACCAAAATCTAATTAGTGTTTATTTCTTTCTACTTTACATTTTTTTTAAAAGAAAAAAAAAATTTTAATTTAAATGTTCCTTTTACTGGATATTTTCATCTCAATAGTTATGGTTGTAATTTTCCATTTGATATACAATTATTGCAGGGATCAAGCAAAGACAATTGATTACTTGTCAAAAGGGCTTTGGATGAATTGGTTAGTAGCACACAGTTGGCTGAATGTAAATACCCTATTGGAATAGATTCCCGTGTAGAAGATTTAGTGTCTTTATTAAAGAATGGATCCAATGATGTTCAGTTTGTGGGAATATGTGGTTTTGATGGCATTGGCAAGACAACCATTGCGAAGGTTGTTTATAATCGCATTCTTCGAAACTTCAAGAGGCACAGCTTTCTTTTAGACATTAAAGAACAAGCAAAGCAATTCATGGGTCTTGTGTCTTTGCAGTAGAGACTTCTAAAAGATATTTTCAAAACAGACTTTGACATAGGTCATTATTATAGAGGAAAAAAATTGATAGAACAAAGACTTTGTGAAGAAAATGTTCTCCTTGTTCTTGATGATGCGGATAGTAAAGAGCAAGTAGATGCTTTGGCAGGTGGACTCAATTGGTTTGGTCAAGGAAGTCGGGTCATAATAACAACCAGTGATGAACATATTTTGAATGTGGCTAACATTAATAAAGATCAAATCTATTGGCCTAATGAGCTAGATCATGGGGAATCTCTTCAACTATTTAGTTTGCATGCTTTTCAATGAATGAATCTCCTCAAGATTTTAATGCAACTTTCACATGATGTAGTACACTATTCGGGAGGGTTGCTTTCAATTCTAGAGGTGTTGGGATCTTACCTATCAGACAAAAACAGCAAAAAGGAGTGGAAAAATACATTGCGAAAATTGAACAAAGGTAAAGCTTCTATCTCTAGTCTTGCATCTTTAAGAGAAAGAACACACATTTTATGACATCTCTACGCATGCAAAGAAAGAAAACTTGTCCTATGAAAGATAATCCCTTTGGTTGGTGCCCACTACTTTATGGAACCATTGGAAACAACACCATTGTTGTTAGAGTATCTAAAGCCCTTGGAAGATGTCTGGATCTAAATGGCTCCACAGCTACTGGAAGAGTTGGTAAGTGGTTCACAATAACAAAGAATCGAACTGCAATATTATCCAAATTAACTGGAGGAAATCTGAATCCAAATGTTTCACAATTACTGATAGAGTTGGTGAACATTTCAAAATAGTAGAGATCGGAGTTGGTGGCCTTGGAAGAGTTTACATGGATGTAGAAACCAATTTGAATTTTTTGTGTTTGTTTTTGTTGTTTTATATTTCATGTAATTCATTCATTCTTTTGTAATATTATCTATTTTTTTGACTTATAGAAAAAAAAAATTGCAATTGAGAGAGACAAGAATGAAAAAGCTCTTGATGATGTAGTCGATCCAATGTAATTAAGTGAAATTTTTATTTATTTGGTTTGTAGTTCTTTGTGTGGGTCCTAAAATGCTCGGACTCACCAATAAATCTTTATTATTGTATTGGTAACTCAATTTTGGTGCAGATTTTTTTTTTCTTCTTTCTTATTGATCACCCTGTTGGATTTTGTTGGGGGTGGGTTGTTGTTAAGGATTTGTGTTGTGTGGCAACTTGTAACACATGGCTTTTATGCCCACAGCTTGTCACACATATGACGGAAAGTTGGCTAAAGCTTGTGAAAAGGAATAATAGGAATATCCTGTTTTGACCATATGAGATTATTTTTTGTAAAAAATATATTTTTTTTACAATTTTACCTTTGGTCCGGTACTAATACTCAATCTAGATTGATTAAATATCAATAATCGATACTAATGATACAACTGATACAACTAATCCAATACCAATATCAATAACTAGAGCCATGCTTGTTATCCACCGCTGGCCTATTTAGATATATGGCTTCTCTCAATGGATTCCATACAATTACAGACAACATGCTTTCAAAATAAAAGTTTAGTCTCGTGGGTCAAGCCCAATCATATCTCATATCCTTACTACGAATACGATATGTAAGATTTCACACTTTCACCAGCACAAAAGATACCAAAAACAATTACAAGAATGCAAAAGTGTCAAACAACTTTACCCGTATAAGGTTATAGTCACGGTCTTCGTATAGAAAGCCAAAGGATCTGTAATTTCATGGCATGATGGTCAAGGGTATATATATATATATATATATATTTATTCTTATTGTATTTTTTTTTTCCCAATTCAATTTAACCTGCCACTAGAGGTACAATCAAGCTAGGTTGGGCCAAGTTTTTGAAAATTGAGGCCAGCAACCCCACAAAACCAAGCTAGCCTGACTCCAGGATGGGTTGGGATATCTCAGTCCAAGCCTAGGCTTGCACTCTAAGGGTGAACAGGTCCTCACCCTATTTTTTGTTATTTTATATTATTTTTACAGAAATATAAATTATTATTTATATTCTTATGGCACAACCTATAGAGGGCCAGGCTGGGTTCATCCCATGGAAACTAGGACCAACCCATCAGATTCAAGGCCTACAAATCCCATCCTAGGCATTGAAACCTGAACTTGTCGGCCCAAGGTTTTCTTTTTTTTTTTTCTCTTAACCAAGGTGTCCGTGCCAGCTTACGCGCACCTCGACTAATTCTCAGGGAAACTAGCACAACAACCCACCACCATGATCTCCACTTAAATCACAGATGCACAGATGATGAATCAAACCTGAGACCGTGCGCCTAATCCACACAATCCCCAGTTCGTCCTAACTATCTGGGAAAACCCATGGATGGATACAGAATAAATAAGAAAAACACACATACACACTCACACTCACACAATGAGTATGACAGGGTTCGATCCCATGACCTCTTCCCCTGGATGCCGGCTCTACAAGCCGAAGCTACCACCACTAGGCTATCCTAGTGTTCGTATTGGCCCAAGCTTTTACCCCTAGGTTTAATCACCTTTGCAAAGTCAACAAAGTAAGTATAGAGAGCTCGATACAATTAGGAATTAGGACAAATGTTTTTTGTGGGCACAGTGCATACATTTTTAGAAGGAGCATTGTGGTCATTGTGCACCCCCTATATATTTGGGCGCAGCTGCCGCTCTCAGGTAGAAAACTTTGTCCCTAACATTTATTATGAAATAAAAATTTGAAGAAGCAACCAAGTAGGCCAGTAGGCATGCTTCCTTTGACCTTCCTCAAAAAGCCTTTCATTCATTTATATAAGGAATTGTCTAAATAACATCTTTAGAGATGAATTTGGAATTTAAAACTTTGATTTCATTGTCTTTTGTTTTATTCGAAAAAGTTAATAGTTTGAAGGGTAAAAATGAATTTTCAAACTAATATGAAAGTATACCATTAGATAGATTAAGCCATTAAGGGTACCACGGGAAGGATAGAAATGTAAAATCAACATGCCAACAAGATCAACTGTTGCATCCGTGTTTGATGATTTGTTTTGATGGAGAGATCAAGGCAGAAACTTGAAGTAACAACAGGGAAGAGGTTAGGAAGAAGAATTGGAGGTGAAAGATGATCTTCTTTTGCTTCTGTCTCATTCTTCCAATCTATGCGATCAATTTGAGATCCCTACTATTCTCTAATACCATCATACTTAGGAATAATATGATCTTCTTTCTAATACCATCATACTTAGGAATAATATGATCTTCTTTCTGTCTATCTGTTAGCTATTGCTTCGTCAAGATTTGTTTGAGAAGTGGAACTGGGGATACCGAGAAGTAAAATCTTCAAGTATAATATTTATCAATAGCAATCAAACTGCTAAATTGTCGAGAAAACACTGATTGGGTGATCATATTGTTGATTTTCCTTAAGTTTGAGTGCTTTTTCATTTTTCGATTATTCGTTCCAAGAGATTCCCAACCATTGGATGCATGTTGGAGAAGATCTCTTGGTTAGTATATCCCCCCCCCCATTCACCTTTCGTCTCTTTTTGGTGGATTTCAAAAAGGATTAATAACTTTTTCAACTTAAATTTCTGATCATTTCTATACAATGCATGACGTTGAATGNAAAAAAAAAATTCCGTTATATATATATATATATATATATATTTAATTAATTCTACTTTTTTTGTTTAGGATAAGTTAAATTACTGATATATATATATATATATATATATTTCTGGTAAAGAAATTACTGTTACTTGAAGTTTACATTTAACAGCAATTTTGTAAAACCTCCCCTACAAATATCATATTGCTAGAATCTTAGCAATTTTTTAGTGGCAGTAAAATGAACTGTTACCAAGCCTCCCGTATACCATTGGTCATATAAAACCTTCCTTAAACCCCCCCTTTTTTTTAATAAATAAAAAATAAAAAAAATGTGAGAACTATAGTGGTGGAAATAGCTGTCACTAATTATTAAATATTCTCCATTTTTTTGTGGAAAAATATTTCAAATATATATATATTTGGTTTAAAGTCTTGTTTTATCATTTATTATTAAAAGAAGAAAATGAAAGGAAGACCTTAAATAGCCTAGCATTACTTCAAGTGCAAGTTTCAATAAAAGTTTTGCCTTTGTAAAAGTTTTGTTTTTTATTGGGCAAAAGTTTTACATACTATGTGATTGAGATACAAAATCTCGGGCGCATTATCTCCGCCACTATTTTTTATTGAAAAAATTACATGATTACCTATTTTTGGATTTTCATTTACTAAATTATCCAAAACAGTAATCCTCCTTCATCTTCCATATAATCAGGTATTTTTCTATGAACTGAAACTTTGAATAAATAATTTTATGGATTCAAATTTAATTTTGGATATTTTTGTTAAGTGACACTTTAAGTTCACATGCCCTGATGACCATGCAGGTTGCTTTTAATTTTGCTTGTCATTATTTTCAGTATTTTTCCTCATCCACTATTGATTGCTTCTGCATTATTAAAGTTACTTTTTTCTGCCCTGTTCATCCCTTCTTTTTAATCGACATTTTTGTCGTATGCCTTCAATTGGTCCATTTGTTTTTAGCTTTTGCTTTTCTGTCTTTAAAGTTCCAATTTTCTCTCCACATCCACACTTTCCCACGGGAACCCTCTCTGACTCATCTCCTGCTCTCTCCTCTCACCACAGCAGTGGTCTCAAACAAGCTGGTTGGGGGATTTTGGTTGCAGAAGCACGAACAGTGAAGGTTTGATTCTATCTCTTTTCTTTTGTTTATCTGTCTTTGCAGATGAGGCTCTGTCGATTTTGTTGGTTCTATCTCTCTTCTTTTGTTTTTCTGTCTTTGTGGATGAAACTCTGTTGATTCTGATTCTGTTGGTTTATTACTTATCTGTCTTATTGGACATGGCTCTGTTGATTATTTTTTTCATTACATCTTATTAAGCTAGGATGAGTCCCTTGGTTTTAGTAGTCATCTACTCCTTGGTTCATTGACTGGATTGAACAACCAGAATAGGTCAAGAGTATCACTTTGATTTCGAAATCAGAAACCTCGAATAAAAAAGTAGTTATCAAGATCTGTTAGTTCATTACCTTGAGATGTCATAGTATAGAAAGACATTTACTATTCTTTCTGAATTGGACAGCTGAAGGAGGGAAAGCTGTACACTTTTTGAGCGGATCACATTTTCACCTTCAATCACAAGACTCATCGTAGAGAAAAGGACTTTCAAGTATGGTTTAAAGTATCAGTGTCGTAGTAGGCGTATCGACTAAGACCGATCCCCGATCCCTGACCGATCTGGATCAGTATTTCGTATTATTTCAGGGATAAAATGGTAAAAAAATAGTATATTTTAAAAAAAGCAGGGTAAAATAGACCGATATTCACCGATCCGATTTGATTCAAATCGACAGATACCGATACCAATACCGATACTGTCCCCTAAATCCTTGCTTTCAAGCGATAACAAGGTAACACAGACCTCCTCTTGTTCTTCAGACCTTGCAGTGAGCTATTTGATGAAGGATCCAGCTTTCCCCATTTTAGGGAAAAAGATCTTTTTAATTTCCTACTCTAAGTATCACTTGTGAGTTGTGGCTTCATTTGCAAAACATTCATCTCCAGAAAACTGAGTTGTTTGTTGCTCACCTATAATTGTATTCTAAACTATCAGAAAATTTCTGATGGATTGGTGCCACAGCATGGTACCCATAAGCCCCAGCTAACTTCTATTTGTTATGTATAATGAAGTATTGAAGAATTATGATAGACTCTCCCCTGCATTACTAAGGAAATGCAAGTCTATCTCTGTATTCATGAAGAAGGAAGAGGCATCTTAGAGATGGAATTGGATGCTAACCAGCGTCCAAGATATCGCTTTATGAACTTATAGATTTTTATTTCGACTAAGATTTAAGGGGGCCTTTTCCTGCTGATGGCAATGCCGAAGGTGGGGCTGGTCAAATTTTATCTTAGTCAATTTCTTGTATGATGGTGGTGATATCTTCTTTTTCTTTTATATTGGGATGTACATTCTTTATTTCTTCTTAATACAACGAATCTTTAGCGAAAAAAAAGGCATCTTAGAGATGTTTTAGAAAACAACCATCCATCTGATTTGTCTTGGCTTCATATCTCCGTCAAGGTACTAACTACAAGGGTGGTGGTGGGGAAAGAGGTAAGAGATAGATGGAAAGATCAGATTTATACTTATAAAATGAAATCAGATTACACAGTTCCTAGTCTGGTCATTGCATGTATCATTTCCCATCTCGCATGTGTGTTGTTGTTGTTGAAATATTATGGAATTACAAGTCAACTAGGCCCTACAATTGGTGAACCATATTAATTTATAGCTTCTTGACATATCTGAAAGTTAAGTTCTTTTCCCTGCTCTGATCATTGCTCCGCTTTGTAAGCAATTAAACATGTAGAGTGCATAGAATATCATGTGAATGTCATCCGCAATCATTTAATTGAAAATAATCTATTTTAATCATCCACAAGTCATATTCAATATTTTAAACAATCCCATTTTAACAGTCAGTCACAAGTGGTTGGGGAACCATGTGCCTACTACAAAAGAATAATTGATGTTCCAACAAAATAAGTGACATTATCTACCAATACTAGTTCTTTCGTTTAAGATTACATTAACCAAAACCAACTGGCCCATTTTTTTGCATAATAGTTTTATTCCTCCTTTGGCTGTAATATATAAGAAGGCCTTCCCCACACTTCACTTCCATAGTGTCTAAGCATTTTTTTATCTCAATCTCATTGCTTTGTAATTGCTTGTCTGTGTTTGTTTTTTAACAGGAAATGAGTTGGTCGTCGAGTGAGAACTTTTTTGTGAACTCAAAATTAGAGGTCTTCTTGGTTGACCTCTGTTATGAACCATTAGAATTCACACAGAGCAAAGATGTCATCTACGATGGGCCGAAGGGTGATGATTTCAAGAGGTTCTTGCGTTCTACGAACCTTCGAGTAAACTGTCAGGGAAAGGCTATTGTACGCGTCCAAAAGCGTGACGATGATGGTGAGTTCCTTGAACAATATGATTCCTTCATTCTAGAAAAGGTGGTACCCTTGGACCCTTTTGGTTTCTCAAATGTACTGTTACTAAAGCCGCAAGCGGTGAATAAATTGCAAAGCATCTTGGACAATACCAAGGCTGAATTGGAGAAGAAGAATGATGAGCTTAATGAATTGCACAACCTCCTGGACAAAACCAAGGTTGAATTGGCAAAGAAGAATGATGAGATTAATGAATTACAAAGCCTCCTGGATGGTACTGTGGCTGAATTAGCAAAGAAGAATGATGCAATAAATGAATTAAAGAAGCAGCAGATTGATCAGGACTGGAATCCTGAATTGTTCCGACTTTGTATTGTTGCAATCACCAACTCAATGAAGAGAGTGTTTGTTGACTTTGGTCTTGAACCACCAGCAAATGGATATCCGGAGTCTGTGCTGAAGTTTCTCGAGATGTTACATGATTTGATCCTTCACAAAGAATTCAGTGCCACTTTCTTAGTAGTCGCGAACAAGATACTGGCCTCGATTGCAAGTATATTTGAGAAACGCAATGGCTTACATATTGGCATGGAAACAACAAATAGTACTCCAGACTCTCTCATTGACAATCTATTTACCTTAAGAGGCTTTATGGATACCCACTTCTTCATTGATGGCAGTGTTATTTTCAAGGATTATCGTCTGATGAAGGAGGATGACCTCCCAGTTATATTTCAGTATCCTGCAACAGATGTGGCAGAGCTGAAGCGGAAGAAGATAGGTACGAAATCTATCGATAACATCGATGAAAACTCCATCTTCTATGGTTATTTCAATATTCCAATAGTGGGGATGTTCAAGGGTGTTTTGAGGAGAGTTTATGTCACCCTACCAGATGAGATCATGGTGAAACTTCAGGTGGGCAGACATATCCTTAACAATAAAAGGTTTTGGTTTGTCAATGCCAATGGGGCTTGTATATTTGAGAAGGAGCTTTTGAGTCCTGAATCGACGGATACCAATACCTCTAGCTCGATAAACAACATAAGCAATCTAGAAGATGCCAAATTTTCCTCTTCTCGGATCTTAGGTGACCATATGGACTTCTTAGGGTTTTTCTGTAGGATGAATCAAATCTTCGTTAATGAGAAGGGGGTATATCTCAAGTTTGATTTTATTGGTGGAAAGTATTCAGGACCACGGGTTTTTCGTGATAGTACGGTTCGCTACTATAGTAAGGATGGTGGAATGTTTCACCCTTTTAAGTTAGTGCAATTTGATGTGAATACACCTACGACTGATATCGTACAACGAGAAGTTTATTTACCTGTAGCAAGCTCAATTTTTGGGGAGGAATATCCATCCTGGATTGTGAATGAAGCCTTGGGCAAAGATTGCGCTTTCACGTTCAATGACTTTTGTTTTATGGGGAAAATAACAAAAGCCTCTGGTACTTTCCGTGAGAATGCTCTGGTCCATGTGTTCTTCGAACAAAGCCAACATGGGGAGAATTGTTATGTTGATGCGCTTGCAACAACTTTCTTTGTTTTAAAAACAAAGAAAGTAAAATCATGGGTTGACATTGATAAATCGATTGCTCCAAAATTTGGTTAAAAAGACCTATAGTTTTTATTTATTTATTTTTAAGTATGTTTAAGTTTTGTTATATATATATATATATATATATATATGGGTAAACTTTGAAGGAAGCCCGAATTGACTGGTCTCACCATTGTGTTGTATCTTCTTTGGTGGTATCAGTGTAATTGTGCTTTATTAGTGTTGTTATGTATGTATGCATCTTTGTGTAATAATAAAGGATGTGGTGTCGATGATGATCACAGGATGAGATCAATGACCAAGCTGGGACTTCTATATCTAGCATAAATATTCTTCTCTATTAGATGTCTCGCTGTCTATAGTGTTTGCCTATACAGATAATTCCTTCTTCATCATCAAATTACATGAAAACCAATAGATGCAATGGACTTCTTACACCATCCGATAATTCCATATATACCTAAGTTATACCTAAGATAAACCCTTCTTTTCAGGTTTTATGCCAATGTCCTAACTTGGTTAGTATTCTGATTGGTAAAAAATATTTTCATGACTCATAAAGGAAAATTTATACTTGATAATCTTAATAAAGTTTTTAATTGCTTCAGTTGATCTCTCCAATCTAACTTTTGAATTCAACCATGAATCATTAATAAAAACATCCTACAAAAAATCTCTGACAAAAAAAATCAGAAAATGCTCAATAAAAAATATTAAATAAATCAAAAGATAATCCTGGATGAATCTACTACAGGCCTAATGTATTTTCTACTGAAAGATGATGTGGGAGCCACCAAACCAACTAGAAGCCACTAAGCTATCATTCACTCACTTCCCCAATCAAAATGTCAGAGATTTGGTTTTCCATCACTCACGACAAAGGAGGCATTTCTTCACCGTGGCCCATCTCTGCAAAGGGATGGGTGTCAAAAAATAGGGCAGCGTGTTCCGAACCTTCAACTAGTAAGAGAGATTAATAAATGACCATGGGATTTTGAGTGAACCCTTCTCTATGGTAGAAGAAAAACTTTCTCCAAAAAGCTAAAACTCAAAAGATAAAACGACTAGGAGATAGGAACCACACCCGAAATGACTATAGAATTGAATGTCAGATGTAAGATAAGAGTGAAGAGTGACAAATCTATCAAAATAAAAAATAAAAAAGAGTGAAAAAGGACAAGAAAATTAAACTTCCAGTGCTAAAAATGTGGAAGGACAGGAAGAGTGAAAAGGATAAGAAAATTAGAAAACAATCGCCGATTAAAATATATTTATAGGCATTTTTTCCCCTGGAAACCACTAAGCATTAGGGAGAGGGCTTCGTAAAAGGAAGCATTGGCCACTGCACCAGCATGGGGGCCAATGGGAAAGCACATGCATCAACAAGGACGGGATTTCAATCTTTCATGAGTGACAGGCTAGGGTGTCATGTCTCCCCCTTGTGTCTAGATACAGTGGCCACGATGCCTTTCAGGCTTCTTTTTTTTCCTAATCATTATTTTACAAATATTGAAAGAAAAAATTGTTTTGCATGATGTTGTTTAGGAATGATCTAGCATTTTGGCCCACATGGATAAGTGATGTGGCAAGTCTAGATAGGTGATGTCAAATTTCATACTCAAATTTAATCAAATATCCCCAATTTATTTCCATGCATATCTATGGTATTCCTATAAATTTGGAAGAAGTGGGTCCTTCAAGTGGCCTTTAACAGGTTGGTCATCCCTGATGAGTTGATGAGTTGGCTATCAAACCCAACAGTTACACAACCTTATTCCCCTCACTCCAAGTGAAACATCAGAAGGGATAAAAGACATTGGGCCTGAAGAGCTTTAAAAACTTCAGATCCAACATTACAAGAAAAATGGGTTTTTGAGACGGAAATTTTCTGTCACAAATACCAAAATAGTGTCGCTAATACCTATTAGGGACAGTAAAAATTTTCGTCACACATCTGTCGTTACAACGGCCATCGCATAATTTACGAGATGGAAAAAAATTTCCGTCCCTAAGGGGTCAATTCCAACAGATTTCGAGATGGAAGTTTTCCGTCACAAATAATTATTAAAGCGACGAAAATATCTGTCGTAAATATTGTGTTGTTAAGGCCATGTAGCAACAGTTTATTTCTATTGCAAAAGAGCATAAATTATTTGAGATGGAATTTTTCCGTTGTAAAAAATTCCAAAACTTGGTTTTTTGGGACAGATTTTTCTTGTCGCCAATAGGGTCTTCTTTTTAGAGACAGCTATCTCCGTCCCAACTAACAAGGGCTGTAATTTTTAGGGACAGTAAAATTCCGTCCCTAAAAGTTTTTAAGTAAAAAAAAAAATAATTATGATATTTTCAGACATATTTACCTTGTTGTTACACATTAGAAGATCCAACTAGACATTTAATTATTACATCATCCAACAGTTTTAACATTAGATAAATCTATACAAGTTAAACAATTATATCATCCTCAAACAAAATGATAGATAAAACTATTTTTGTTCCCAAATTCTCGTTTGCCACAGAACTCATGTGCCATAAACTTATGTGCTCAGTTGCTATAGTCATTCTTTTATGTAGGAGCACTAGTTTATGGCCTGTTGTTTTTTGGACAGAAATGTATCTACATGTGGTCTTTTCGATCTTCAGACAAAACATTCCAATCAATTGATCTCCATTTTATGGAAGAATTTTTATCCAACTGAAATGGATTCCGTTTTTATACAATATCTACTGTCAAAATACTTGATAAAGGGTAACTTGAAGCACACAGGATTGAAGCGAAATGGTACACATGTATGAAGAAGTTTTTGAGGTAATATTTGCTAAAGCTCTCACTTTTTCCTTCTCTCATAATTGGCCGGATGCATTGTAAAAGTTACTACTATTCATTAATTATTACCCTTCTTTAAATGTTGTTGTTTAAGTAAGGTCTCTAGTTATGGTTTTTCATTTTATTGGTAATAAAAGTTCCTCTGGGAAAGTTATAGGAAAGCTGATTATTTAGGCATCAGTCATAGGAAATTTTGCTAGGATGTAGTTATTTAATTATTTATTGAGATCATTCTTTGTGTTAATTTATTACCTGGTCTAGATAGAGAGCACATAGATGTTGTGTTGAGCATTAGAGATGTTAAAAGAATAATTTGTTACTGGAAGGAAAGTTGATCACCAACTAATACAACAATTAACTAGTTATAGTTTTGATTGTGTCAGTCTTGTAGGATGAGACTGTTCTGTTAACCTGGTTAGTCCATGTAATGGTTTATACAAGTAAATGAAATCGTCAAAGTTTAGTTGGGGAATCCTCCAGATGTTAAGCCTCTAGCTAGGGGCACTTTCCTGCTGCAAGTTGATTTATTGTATTGTTCATAGTTGATGAATCTGTCTCCTCTAAATTCCATAAATGTAAAGGCTCACAGCCTACACCTTGATTTTATGAAAACACAGTTCAGTTCTCTCCATATCTGCTGTGGTTTATGTACTTCTTTGAGTAGATTCTTTGGTTCAACTAGATAGATTCCTGGCCTATTTACCTTCTAATCTTCTATTTTCTAATTCTAGATCAGAATCTCCTTTTCTAAACTTGTGGCTCCCCTGTTTCATTCAAGTTTGCTGATTGCTTTACTTTAATCTCTCTCTAAATATTGATCTTATTTATCTCAAAGTTCGCATATTAGTGTCCATTCATCAGTTCTCTTGAATTCTGGGTTCAATTTCTGAGAACTATTAGTTGATATTCAAGTTATGGATATCCAACTTTGTTTTCGGTTAGCTAGGGCTTAATGCACAGCCCAATCTAGAGTTCTGTTTTCATGTATATTTTCCAAGCCTTTTCTATTGATTCTTATTAGCATTTGACCAGAAAAGCTGCCCCATCTTGTCACTCTGTTACAAGTTATCAATTTTCTCCCTAATTGTTCTCTAGTTCTCTATTTTGATGATCCTATTCTGCTAGTCAGTTTTATTTCTTCATTTTGGAACTGATTTTGCACTTATTGAATTTTACCCACCTCATTTCCTTTACTTGAGACAGGCCTATCTTGAAATGCTAGGAACAGACGCATCCATTCAGATTTCATAACTTGCAATCAGTGCTAAGAAAAATCTATCTGTTTTCAATTCCTAAAAGTTATTTAGTGAAGTAATGAAGAACAAAAAAATATGATTTTTCATCCCAATATCCAGTAGACAACGTAAGAAACCACAATGGTTAAGCCTAAGTTCTCCCCCTAATCTCACACTTATTTCCCCTATAAAGGAGCAAGTTGAAGCTATATCTTAAAAGCCATTGCGTCTACAAATTTATGATTGGATGCCCAGAGAGTTTAAGATATCCCTACAAAACTCTCAAGAAACCCTCTCTTTTAACTCGTAGGAAACATATGCCAGTGTTCTATTTTGACTTGGAAATGAAGTATAAATATTGCAAGTTCTAATCTTGGTATCCCTACAATACACTTGGTATCCCTACAATACTGTATTGTAGGGATACCAAGATTAGAACTTGCAATATCAAAATACAGTTCATAAGTTTAGTGTAATTGACCTCACAACACCACCACCATAATGTCATGTAGCATGCAAGGCAATACAAGAAACAGAATTTATGTGAGAAGGGATAAGAAACAAGATCAGATATCAAACAGTAGTGTAAAATAGAGATGGAAAAAATATCATTTTTGCAAAGGGGTTTGAAATTGAATCAAAGCAGCATTAAGGAAAGAACTTAATCTTGCTTTTGAAACCCAATTTTGGGTAATCTGGTAATATCCCAATAGTTATTCTAATGGAAGAAACTAGACAGGGAAAAGAAAAAGAATCTAATGGAAGAAACTAAGTAGGGAAAAGAAAAAGAAGAAATACAATAATTGGTTTACAAATACGGCCAAAAAACAATGTCTAGTAATGATGTCAAAAGTTTGATATATATGTCGAATAATGGTGTCTGACACTGCACATTTCACCCAGATGGAGTGTCTGGGTGGCAAACATATGTTAAATATAAGGATTCATTTTTATCTTCAACAAAAGACAATTAAACAAGGCAATGAAAGAGTGCCCAATTCAGTATAAATCAGACAATTAAACAAGGCAGTAAAGACATTAGACTCTATTGTGGATGTAGGTTGAGACTGAACCAGATAGAATAATTTTTAATATAGTGCAGACCAATAAGCCTAGAGATCACCCTCAACCCCCCCCCACCCAATAAAATAATAATAATAATAATAATTTAAACTTCTGAGATGATACATAACAACTAACATTGCATCCGAGAATCAAGCCTACATTACAAGAGTTTCCACCAAAATATGAAAGCACATTGAGAGTTGCCTTCATTGTCTACATCACTCTGATCTACAATTGGAAAATAAAAATGGAAAAAAAGAAAATTAAATATATTAGCTTTAAATCCCACCCCAACTATAAATTTAGTGATCCAACCACAACCAATCCAGAATCGTCATCGATTACTCTCACATAAACACTATCGGAAACTCAAAAATCTATGATGAAGTTCCACCCAATGTGGCGAAGTCCGTTGCCATTAATCCCCCAGTATAGCCAAGGATTAAAGTATCGGTATCGGTCGTCGTATCGGTCGGCCAAAATTAAGATACGTATCGGAGGGTATCGTATTGTATCGGAGATACGCTAAGATACGCTAAAGATACACAAATAAATGGATAGGAAACACTTTTTTATACACTTTTGCATAAAAAATAGTTAAAAATTTCATGTATCGTATCGATAAGGGCCGATACGGATATGTATCGGCCGATATGGTACGATACGGACCGATACTTTAAACCATGAGTATAGCTAGTCCATTACAACCCCAACTAACACTTGGAGGATCCTTAAAACCCTATATAGCATGAAAGCATCAAATCAGGAGAAACAGAGAACAGATACCAGAAATTTTGGTGAAGAAAGCCCACAAAGTAACGATTTGGGCGGAGGAGTAGCTCCTCCCTGTGCACAAATAGCATGATTTTCTGCAAAAAAAAAAAAAAAAGAAACCGAGGATGTAGATGGAAGAAGATAGTAGCAGAAGAAGAAAAAGACAACCTGTGTTCAGAACCAAGGGCGGAGCGGATCTGGTCTCTTCTCTCTATCGCGCAAGAGCAGGGTTTTCTGCTTACAAAAAAAAAAAAACAAAAGCAAAAAAAAAACAAAAAAGGGGAAACCGATGATGAAGAAGATGGAAGAAAGTAGAAGAAGAAGAAAAAGATGAAAAAGGCATACCTGCTATGTTCAGAGCCAGGGCTGAAACGCTTTTCCTCTCTCTCTGCACAAAGAGAAGGGTGAAGAAGCACTCTATCGTTTTGATCGGGAACGATTTCTCAAAACTCATCAAATTGTTTGAGATTTGAGCGTGCGCGGGTAGGGGTCTCGGATTTTTAATTTAGGGACATTTAATTATCCGCCCCCAATTCATGATGGAAAATTTCCGTCTCCAATGATAAGAAAATTTCTTTAATTTATGGACAATTAGTCATTCGTCTCCAATTTTTGCGACGAAAAATTTTCATATGTAGCGACGGAACTATTTCTTTATCAAATGATTTATTGAGGGATGAAAAAAATCCATCATAATAGATGTAAATGCAATTATAATAAATGTAAAATTTAATCATAATAGTGATGGAAAAACTCCGTCCCAAATATTGAGACAGTAATATATCTATCCCATATTCCCATATATTGCGACAGAATCGTATCCGTCTCGAATGGTCTATTTAGGGACAAAAAGTAATCCGTTGTAATAGATGTAAAATTCAATCACAATAGCGACGGAAAAATCCGTCTCAAATATTGTGAGGGTGAGATATCTCCCCATATGCTATAAATGTAGCGACAGAATTATATCCGTCCCAAATGGTTTGTTTAGCGGACATAAATTACGTCCGTTGCTAATGCCCACTTTTCTGAACGGTCAGCATCTGTCCCAATTACTACACAACTAGGGACAAAATTATTTCTGTCTTTAATTGTCGATTTAGAGACGGAAAACCATCTGTCTTAACAGATATAAAACTCAATCACAGTTGCGACGGAAAGATCCGTCTCAAAAATTGCGGAAATAATCCGTCTCAATTATTGCGACGGTATATTTTTTGTCCCAAATAGTCAAAATTTAGCGACGGATTTATAACTGTCCCGAATGATTTATTTATGGGACAAAAAATATGTTCGTCTCTAAAAACTGTTGCAAATGCCCATTTTTCTTGTAGTGCAATGTAAGTAGAGCATATCAATGAAAGGTTAAAAAGTGTGCTCTAGGTGAATAGGTACCGACCCCAAGACAAATTGAAGTTTGGAATGACTGAAATCCATCCAAGAAGGTCAAGCCCAAGAGAATTTAAGTCCTCGAATCCCATTCCAAGCGTGTTATTGACAAAAAGTGAAAAACTGAAGATCCCAAACTGCTCAAACCAGTCTTGAATCCGATTCCAAGCGTGCAATAAAAAAAAAAAAGAAAAAAAGAAAAATGTACCATAATTCAACTTCTTCTGCTGATCTCTCTACAAAACCATTCTCTCGGAGCTCTCTTCCCGGACACCTCCAACCACCAAGAGCGTGCCATCCTTCGCATTACCTACTTCTTTGATTCGATCAATTCTTCAAGGTAGTTTTCCTAAACTTATGTCAGTTCTTTCAAGGAATGGGGTTTTTGGTTATAATTTGTCTCAAAGGCATCTTCTTTTAATCAATTATTGGCTTTAAGAGATTTTAGTGTTGGGTTTATGTTGTTACCAATCCCATTTTGATCATTGCTCCTTGCTTTGTACAAAATATAAACATGGAAAGTGCATAGAATATCACGTGAAGTGACCTGGATCCTCTCAGGTGCCTCACTACGCTCAGTGCACATCAAACAGCTGAAAACACCTGATCACGCACCTCTGTCCATACATAATCATTTAATTAAAAATAATCAGAATTTTTTTTTTTGGGGGGTAAGGAAAATAATCAGATTTAATCATGCACAGAGAAATATTTAATGTTTGGAAGAATCCTACATAACGATCACAAGTGGTTGGCACCATGTGTCTATGGCAAATGAATAATTAATGTGCCGACAAATTAAGTGAAAAATTATCTACTAATATCAGTTCTTGGGTTTGAACAAGATTTAGTACATTTACCAAAATCAGTTAGCCCATTGTTTTGCAATGTGGTTTTATTTATTTATTTATTTTTTCTCATAGTCAGTAAAAAATATATTAAACTCAAACTATAAAATATGTACATGATTTACATCAGGACATTTCTAATACAAAAAGGGGCTTGCAGATCACCTTCGGCATGGCTATTAATAGAGCCCAAGAACCTAAAGATTTAACTAAAAGGTCTACCTTCAATTCAGCATTGCTATCAGCAGAACATTATTGATAAATGAAACAAAGAAAGTGTACTCAATAGAATGACCTAAGATCATCAATTAAAATGGTAACGTGGTATGTACACACTATCCCATGTTATATAACTATCCCATATTATATCCTGATAAACAAAGCTGGGGTAGGAAGACAAATAGCAAGAGTTTTGAGTAAAAGCATATTTTTTTGCAATGACATTTTAATAAGCCAAGAAATAAAGTCAAGGAAAGCCTGGAAGTAAACACATTGTTGCTGAAATTTTCGTGGAATAATCCCATTCAAAATAGAGGTAACAAATGCACTTGAGTCACTCTCAGTTCATAATTTCTTAAATTCTTTTTCCTTATGATAGTTTAATCCAATAAAGAAAGATAAGAAGTCTGCAAAGTAGTTTGTCTTAATTCCAAGGAATTTTAAAAAGGAACATACCAGATCACCAATTAAATTACTAGAGTTCCTAGCCACTCTTGCAACGCCTGGATTACCTGATGAGCATCCATTAATATTGAACCTTAGTGTACTCTCCTCTAGCTTCAATAATATACTTCTAAATTCTAGTCGGCTTTGAAGGCTTGAAATTTGCATTAAGACACCTTGAAGGGATTAGATCATCAATGGATTTAACATTAAATTTAATTAAAGATGATGCTTAACGAATGTCGTAAATACATTGTCACCATACTTGAACACCTCTCTTTCTCTTCAAACCTACGAGCATTTCTCTCTATCCAAATATGCAGAAAGATAATGACAAAACTGGATAGCTAAACATATTTTAAAGGGACTATATCAGCCTTATTTCTCCACCATATAAAATGATCTTGAAGAGTAATACAAGCTATCCAATTTTGGTTAAAAATATCTAAGAAATTCTTCCAAAGAATTTTAGAGAAAGAGCATTCTAAAAATAAGTAAGTAATGTTTTCCATCTCCTTAAGGCAAAAGTTACCAAGGGAATACCTTTGCAAGCTACTAGTTAGAATTGGTTCACAGATTTAAAGCATTGTTTTGAGACTCTCAATCTCATTGTTCTGTGATTACTTATTTGTATTTATTTTTTTAATAGGAAATGAGTTGGTCGTTGAGTGATAGTTTTTTTGTGAGCTCAAAGTTAGAGGTCTTCTCGGTAGACCTCTTTTCTGAACCATTGGAATTGACACAGAGCAATGCTGTAATCTACGACGGGCCGAAGGGTGATGATTTCAAGAGGTTCTTACGTTCTAAGAACTTTCAACTAAATCGTTAGGGAAAGACTATTATATGCGTCCAAAAGCGTGACAGCGATGGTGAAATCCTTGAATGTCAGTATGATACCTTCGTTCAAGAAACAGTGGTACCGTTGGGCCCTTTTGGTTTCCCAAACATACCATTACCGAAGCCACAAGTGGTGAACGAATTGCAAAGCCACCTGGACAATACCAAGGCTGAATTGGTGAAAAAGAATGATGAGCTTAATGAATCACAAAGCCTCCTGGATAGTACCAAGGCTGAATTGGAGAAGAAGAATGATGAGCTTCATGAATCGCAAAGCCTCCTAGACAATACCAAAGCTGAATTGGCGAAGAAAAATGATGCACTTAAAGAATTGCAAAGCCTCTTGGACAATACCAAAACTGAATTAGCAAAGAAGAATGAGGTGCTTAATGAGTTAATGAAGCGAAAGACTGATTGTGCTTTATCGGGTTTTCTATAGTGATTTTTTTTTTATTTGATATTATTTATTGTCTTGTTAATTAAAATCATAAAAATGATTGACCAGTACAGCTTGAATTGAATGGTTACACTATTTTTTACTTTGCCTGGATAGTACCTCTATGTATCCTCTATGCATGCCCATCCTCCTGTTTGAACATATGAAAATATGGGCAAGAGATTGTTGCTTGGTCATGTGGTCATGCACTAGCATGGAGCTAATGGGGGTGTGCCCATGGACATTAAGTTAGATGGGAGTCTTTTATTTCACTATGCGTGACGGTAATTTCATACCACCCAATTTGTGCAATTTTTTTTTTTTCATAAGAAATAAAAATGTGCATTTTTAGATGGTCAATTGTGTATTTCTTTATTTTAAATGCAAATTAAAAATGCCATAAAAATTCTAAAGAAATATACAGTGTATGAAATTTCATAAAAAAATGCCTAAGATCGAAGGTTTTATCAAGGAGAAATGTTTCAGATCCTGAAAATGGAGAAGTTAAAAATTTTATACCTCAAATTGGTTGGAGTGTATTAACATATATTAGAGTCCCCACCAAATTTGGAACATTATGTATGTTTCCTATTTCAAGTTTAATTTCCATATTCTATTAGGAATCTAGATTACATGTAAATCCTCCTGTAGAGGTCGGTTAGGATTTGTGAGTTGGTATAAATATTTGATGTCTCAATTGCAATCCGTTAAGCAAACATAAATACAAAACATTTTTTTGGATGAATGAAAAATATATTAAAATAAAAGAAAAAAATACATAGTTTCAATGGCTAGCCAAGAGTTGGAGCCAATAAGATGCCAAACAAGAGAAAGGGGCTAAATCCTAAAAAGGTAACTCAAATTACAAGGAAGACAAACATTAACAAAAACAAAATACACCAAAACCCAGGGAGAGGAAATGAGTGGCAGGTTCTAATAATAACCTAGTTGCCTATTTCTGCAAGAATCAGGGAAAATAGCATAGTTGTAGAGAATTTTATTCACGATCTAAAAAGCAATGGTTTGACCAATCTTCTCAATTAGGGGTGTCAAGAGGTCGGGTTGGGCTGGTCTCAGTCGGGTCTAGTGATGATCGGCCAATTTCTAGGGCTGCATCGTGAACATCCGTTTAGTTGAACGAGCTTAGCTAGGGTAGCATGGTATGGCTGATAATCGGGCCGATCAGTCTTGGGCTCTAATCGGGCTGTCATAAACGGGCCTTAACCAGAATATAGACCTATTTAACTTTAAACGGACCCCCTTTAAAATTGGTCTCTTAAATGTGCTTGAAGAGGAATACTAATAAAATGGGCAAAGCCCATAGTTAAAATAGATTAAGCCAAAGATGGGCAAAACAGTTAAGTTACAAAGGTACTCAGCCTTTAACCCATGGAACACAAATCAATTAAACTACGCCTACAGAATCGAAGTACAACAAATTCAAATCAATTATATTATGCCTGAAAAAGATGAATGCTCAGAAAACAATCACCACCATCTCAACTGTACATATCACATAGCCTTAGCACTAAATACAAATAATATAAGAAAATAATAAAAAAATATAAGTAGTATTAAAAGGGTTGGGCTTAAAGGAGTCGGTTCAAGTCGAGCTTGTAAATGTATTAATCCGGTTAGGTGCCAATTGGGCTAGGAGGCTGCACCGTGTATCACTTGTTTATAAATGTTTCGATCGGACCGATCTGGGTTGGACCATAAATCTATTGAGCTCAATCAGATCTACCGGTGCAGGCCTGGAATTGGGACCATTATTCTCAATGGATTACGAAGAGAAAATCCATCTTGTTTTGTTCTTTTACCACCCAATCTGATGGATCGCTGGATTACAAAAGCACTAAAATTCACCCATTATTATGATGCAGGTAATTGTGATGAAATCCCCAATAGGGGACAGCACAAGCATTATTCTCCGTGATCCTAGTTTCAAAAAAAGTACAAAAGCATCAAACTTTTGCTTGCTTGGTGAGATCAAAGTGAATGCCTAATCAAGCTATCAACCCCCAATATCCACTTTTCCCACTCCGACATGTATCGAGCTTGGCAGATTTGAATTTCGCCCGATCCAATTGAATTGATTTTAAGTTGCGTGAAATCATGTTTGATAGTAGTGTAGCCTCAATGAAAGGCAAACAATTTAGTGTTTAATGTCCAGAAGAAACCAAAATATCAATCTTGTTTGATTTGTTTTATATAAAAATTATATTCTTTTTGGGAAAGGTTTGATATGCCATTGGTCTTCTCAGATTTGTGCCTATGCTCTTCTCATCCCAAACCTTCATTGGTTTAACCTCCTCGCTTTCATTCTTGTTTTAATGTTAGTCAATGGATGATAAATTATATTCTCTTTTAATATTTGAAAAGATTTTGGTGAATTATGGTCTTAACAACTAAGGAATTTTATGGTAGTGAAAAATGTAAAAAAATGGTCCAAACACCTAAAATTGTTCCTAAACTGAATACAAACTGTATCAAAACCTAATAGTGAACCGAATAAAGAATTGAGCCAAGTCTGTATAATTCTGATTTGGAAATTTGACTCTTATCCAGTTTTGGTTTTGATTTCCATATTTCCTATCTTAAACTGAATCAGAAAACCGAAACTGAACTGATTGACACCCTTATTCTGATTCATCTTTTACATATTGATAACTTGTATAAAATATGCTTCAGATTATGATATGAAGGGTATAGGCACACATGACATTATATATTAATGGACGCAGGTGAAATAGGAGACCTACACAGGTTGCTTTCTGATGCTTTCTGCCTAGTGGGGGGCCACGTTTAGTTCCATGCGTGTTATAAAGGAAAAAACTGAGTCCCAAACTGCTCAAACAAGTCTTGAATCCCATTCCAAGCGTGTGATAGAAATGAAGAAACGAAGGTCCTAAACTTCTACTTCTACTCTTCTTATTTTCAGACCTCTCTCTCTTTCTCTAGCTCTCTATAAAAAACCACTTTCTCAAGGCTCTCCCTGGGCAACTCCAACAACCAAGAACGCAGAGCCGTCCTTCGCATTACCGACATCTGCTTTCTCTCTCTCTCTCTCTCTCCCTCTCTCTGTTTGATTTGCTCTTTTCTTCAAGGTAATTCCCCTCAACTTATGTTAAATCTTCATGGAATGAGGTTTTGGGGTTATAAATTTGTCTATGAGGTATCATAGTTTTATCAATTATATTTCCTTTGGGAGTTTTTAGTGTTGGGTTTATATATGCAGTTGTTTCTTTACTTCTTTCCACAGAAGTCTCAGTGCTCTTACTTTGGGAATCCTGGAAATAATTAATGTTCACTGTGTGCTCTCTAATCTGGGACATGTTAGTACCTACGTTACTTCATTAACCTGAGTCCAGATCCTCTCCATCCAGCTGTACCCTCCAAACCCATCTCACACCATCATGGGGTGTGGGGAGAGAGTCAATTCTATGCAGCTATGTTCACCTAGAAGTACATGCAAGGATCTAACACTTGTCCCACTTTCAACAATTTAATTATAGGGTAAAGAAGGGAATATATGAAAGCAAAAGGAATAGGTGTTGAATTCTCACATGTACGTACAAAGGGTACATTCTCCCCCATGGATGGCGTGAGATGGGGTTGGAGGGTACAGTGGGATGGAAAGTATCAAAATTCCTTCAACCTACCATAGTGAAGCCGATTTGATATTAAAGCTGTCTAATACTAACTGCTTTTTATGTTCATGCTTGATTTTCCTTTTGCTTGAATGTCCATGCTTGATTACACTACTCATATATCAAGAATCCATTCTATAAAACTTAAGCTCTAAGATATCATTACCCAGTCACCATTTTCTAGTTTTGAAATGCTTGTCCTACATATGGTGTGCATGCAATTATATACTATTGGTTCTAAACTTGTTCTCGAGCTTTAGAGTGGTCGGAGCTTTCAAAGTCTGCTTTTATCTACTTTTTATAAAATCTGGAAAGCCAAGACCATAAATTCCCTCTTCTTTTTGTAGCATTGACTTTTCTCTGTTAATTTTTTTCCCTTTATGTTAAAACATGTTTCATTCGGAAGTGCCTTTTAGGAAGTTTCCTGGTGTGCAAAGGAAAATTTTAGTTACTCTCTTGTTATGTATTTTGTTTCGAGAAAGAATGTATTGTTAAACTATGATAATCCCAAACTTAACATTTTTTCTTTTTTTTTGGGTAAATCTTTGACGTTCTTAGCTAGAATAGAAATAGTTACTAGAACACTTTCAGATATTTCGCAAATAGTATTTTTGAACTTCTTACGTTAGAATTTTTTTTTTTTGCTAAAAGATGATCTTTATAAAAAAGAGAAGGAAAGATACATCAACAAGAAAAACCAATGAAAAAGGCAAGGCAGAAAAACCCCTAGCGCCACTAGCAATCTCCACCTTCGGCATGGCCATCAGCAGAAAGAGCTAGAGAAAGCCCTACGGGAATCTAAAACGATGCCTACCCTGAATATCATTATGTAAGAACTCTGCTATATGTCTGGGGAAAGACACCGAGAATACAGAGTTTCCAGATTTGGAAGCCTGTTTTGCCAAGTAGTCCGCTATCGGGTTTGCTTCGCGAAAGCAATGGGAGATCTTCCATGGGATCGATTCCAGGAACGGAAGAAGAGACAATCATTTTTGGAGAGTGAACCATGGAATATGGTTACACTGAATCGCAGTGACCACCACAGCCGAGTCAGACTCTATCCAAAGACGCCTTGCATCCAGCGCCTTTGCCATCAAAATGCCCTCCATAACAGCCTCAAACTCAGCATTATAAATCTGTTTAATGCCCAGAAAAATACTAAAAGAATCACGAACCTGGCCATCATGGTCGCGAGCTACTCCTCCAGCCCCTGCTCTTCCCGGGTTTCCTAGAGCGCTACCATCGACATTAATCTTAAGCGAATTCAGATGAGGCTCACACCAGTCTACTTCCAGAGGAGGGAGATGCCTGGACGGAGCTGCAGATAAACCCAATCTCCTACAACACATAACATCAGTCGGGGATTTCACCTCGCCCTTCACCTTCCCCATGCAAAGACAGAGCTCTTGTCGACTAAAGTCAAATATCTGCTTATCATTCTTGGCACTGTTATCGTGACACCTTCTGTTTCTTTCCCACCAAATATTTGCTGCTATAATAGAAAAACCCATCATCCAAGGTGTTTGAGATTTACTACTCTTCCCTTCGTTTTCCACCAACTAATCAGATTATTAATCGACTGATGCATTTTCCATCTCACATCAAAGCAGTTCAGTAAAAGATTTCCAGACAGAAGTCGCGAAGGAGCAGCTGAGGAAAATATGATCAATACTATCCTCGCCTTGGTTGCAGAGGGCACACCTTGAAGCAAGGTAAATCCCCTTATTTCTAATTTGTTCGTCTGTTGGCAGTCTACCATGTGCAAGGAGCCAGCCTAGAGTGGAGAACCTAGGCGGCAGACCTTTCCTCCAAACCAGAGTGCTCCATGGAGTCTTGTTAGCCTTCCTTCTGATGCCCTCCCAAGCTGAGGCTGTAGAAAAATTACCCAAAGTTGACAAGGACCAGCAGCATGTGTCATCTAATTTGCATGAAGGAATTTTAATTTGCTTAATTTTTTCAAAAATTCTTCTCAACTACGGCGATCTCACCTCAGGGAGTGCCCATTCTCCACCACAAATAAATTCTCACCTTAGCTGTAAATGTAAGAGTTGTCAGGTCGAAACTCTCTACCTCCTTCAGAACAGATTTAGGTCCCCACCATTTATCTTTCCAGAAATTTGTAAGATTACCATTACCAATAATCCATCTTTCATTTTCTTCCACAAACCTCCAAACTTTTTTCACCCCCAAGGCAATAGAGGAAGAAACTCCTTTCTTGAGCTTACCATCTTTTTTAACAAAGCAGGCTTTAAGGAAGGAGCTGGAGGTTGTCCTCTCATGCTTGACCCTCCATGCAAGCTTGCACAACATAGCTTTATTGATATCTCGGAGTGTCCTGATACCTAAACCGCCTTCCTCTTTAGGCATGCAAAGGGAGTCCCATTTAACAGTAATTTTCCTGGACGTTTCAGTCTCCCCCGTCCAAATGAAGTTTCTCATCCATCGTTCCATTATAGATAAAAGGGAAGAAGGCCACCAATAAATAGCAAAACTATGGTTAGGGATACCAGCAATGACTGATCTGACCAACTCCGTTCTACCCGCCAAAGGCAAGAGCTTTCCTTTCCAACCCGCAAGACGGCCTTTCACCTTGTCCATCACTGGAAGCAGAGCCTCTTTCTTGACTCTACCCTTAAATATTTCAACTCCTAAGTAGCGAGTTGGGAAAGTGCATATCTGAATTCCAAGGGTATCAGCAATTGTCTGCTTGCGAGCAGGAGCTATCTTTCCTAGGAAAAGCTTACTTTTCTCAAAACTGATGCATTGACCTGAAAAGTCCTGATACTTCATCAAAAAAGATTTCAGAGCATTTACATATCTCAATGAGGCGTTGGTGAAGATGAATATATCATCTGCGAATAAAATGTGTCCAGGAGTAGTAACGCCTCTTGGGCCACTGATTGTTTTGAGACTCTTGCTCTGAACCAGGTTTGACAACCCTCTAGACAGAACTTCTTCTGCTATGATAAACAGCATGGGGGATATAGGATCACCTTGTCTCAGGCCACGCTCCACCCCGAAGAAGCCCTGAGGACCTCCGTTCACCAGAATAGAAATTTTGGTCGAAAGCAGGAGTTGGTGTAGCCAATTAATCCATTTATTGGAGAAGCCAAATTTACTCAACACCTGAAAAATAAAAGACCAGGAAATAGTGTCATAAGCTTTCCTTATATTAATTTTAAGACCAAGGCCCCCACCTTTGGTTGTAGAGAACATTAAATTTGCAAGCTCAGAGGCCACAACTATATTGTCGTGGATCATCTTCCCCTTCTGAAAGGCACTCTGCTCTTCTGAGATCAGACGAGGGAGGAGAGTCTCAAGTCGCATTGCCATGACTTTGGATATGATTTTGCAGAAAAAGTTACCCATACAAAGGGGCCGAAATTTCTCAAGAGTATTTGCACCATCCACCTTTGGAATCAAAACCAGAAAATTATTGTTTATCCCATTTGGCATGGACCCAATGCTGAAAAACTGTTTCACAGCATTGTAGACCTCCACTTCCACCATATCCCAGCATTTGAGAAAGAATGCACCAGAGAAACCATCTGGGCCCGGTGAGCTGTCCGGGTCGAGCTCCCAAACTGCCCTCCTTATTTCCTCATTCCCAGGAAGAGAGTCCATCTTATAGCAGTCCATCTGATTAAGAATTTTTGGAATATTATCCAATAAATCCTCATGATTCACTGTGGTGGAGGCTCTATGGAACCTCTCGTAAAAGTCCACAATATATTCCCCTATCTGATTATACCCCTCCACAATGATCCCATCTTGTTTCTTGAGAGCTCTGATTGAGTTTTTGTTTCTTCTCATTTTGACTGAAAGGTGAAAAAATTTTGAGTTCTTGTCACCATCTTTCAACCACCTGATTCTCGCCTTTTCTGCCCAAATTTTTTCATGGTTTTCCAAGGCTTTCACCAATCCCGTTTTCGCATCAGGTTCCATAGCAAATAGATGATCATTCATCCCTTCACTTGCAATCTGGTCATGACTCAGGTTCAGAGTCTTCTTCGCACGCTCTAGGTCTTCATCAAAGTTGGGAAAGGCAGATCTCGCCCAAGATTTTAAGTCCCTCTTCAGCCGCTTCAATTTAGAAGTGAGAACAAGGATAGGCGGTCCAGGGACCCATTCAGACCAGGACAAAGCCACAATTCTGACGAAGTCTTCATGTTCCATCCAAAATTGGTGAAAGCGAAAAGGGCAATTTGAGGGGTGCTGGCTGGCATCAGAGACCATCAAAATCGGCCCATGATTAGAAGCAATTCTTGGCAGCACTAGTTGCGAGGAGTCTTGAAAAACAGTTAACCACTTCCCATTGCAGAAGCTTCTATCGAGCACAGCCGAAACATTACCAGCTTTCCTATTATTACTCCAGGTAAATTTTCTTCCACTTGAAGGCAGCTGAGCCATGGAACAAGAGTCTATTATAGCATTAAATTCTGCAGCAGAGCCCAAGCTAAAATTACCTGGTCCCTTCTTTTCATGCGAATGGAGATAAGCATTAAAATCACCTACCATGGCCCAAGGGGTTGTGGTGTGAGGAGTATCCGCTACCAAGTCCAACCAAAGAGCTCTTCTCTCTGCTCGAAAACTGCTAGCATGGACAAAAGAGACTTAAATTTGGGAAAGGTCCCAAGTCAGGGATACCGAAATATGCTGGGATGACTCCGAAATCACCATAGGGCAGGCTATATTTCTTTTCCACATAATCCATAAATTTGAAATTCTACCCATTCTATTATTATAAATAAAGTTGGAGTGAAATCCCAATTTATTAAAATACAGATTTGGAAAACTACTTACTGGAATCATTGGTTCAGCAATACAAAGGAGATCAGGGTTCTTCTTCTTTATTAATTCTCTTAAGGCGCGCTTTCTGGCTACCTTCTTCATTCCTCTTATGTTCCAAAAGAGAATCTTCATAAATCAATTCCTGGGAATAGCCTGACGATCAGACCTCAAGGCCTGCCCCGTCGCAGCAGTAGATTTTCCTTTCCTTTTAGTCTCGCCATCTGCTCTTGTAATAGCATGATCAAGCTCTTCTACTTCATGGTGAGTAATAATAATTCTGCCTGCCTCAAGGGCAGCTGGAGACATTTCAGAGATCACATGTTTTGTCTCCCCCCCAATCCTACCCGCGACCGCCTCTCCCTCCTCTTACCTGATTGTGACCTCCGCAACCACCAGCATATACCACTTTTTTTTTGCGAGGTCGAAGAGTTCTAGAAGCAATGCCGCCTTCGACTTTGTTGAGTACAGCAGCCGAAATAGTCTCTCCCTTCTTTGCATCGTCGCTGCCATTCCCAGAGGTCATCGACTCCTTCTCAGATGAGTAGAGTTCCGATTCCTCTGGATCTGAATCGGATCCATAACCACTGCCCAGTGGGTTATCCACCGTGTTTGGGTCCTGGGTAGATCTCTCAAGGGTATTTGGAGCAGGAATATAAATTTCCAAGTTACCTTCTGTCAAATCGTCCATTGGAAGTCTTACTATATTTTCTGTATCTTCCACGTCTGGAATAATTCCTCTACAAGGGGAAGTTACCATAGGGAGAAGAGATCTATGATCTCCTACCAACTGAGAAGATTTTGCAGGGATTTCCTCTGATCTGGGCGCACCACCCTCCTCCTCCGTTACCTGAAAATTTCCCGCTGGACGTCGGTCTTCCTCAGCCGGCTGCCGCTCAGTGTTCCTCTTAGATCGACACTGCTCAGCAAGATGCCCCAGTTTCTTACAGGATGTACATCTTTCAATGCCATCCTCATAGAGAATTCTTTGTTTGAACCAGAATAAAACATCCTTACCCGGCTGTTTTCTTTCAACCTGAATTTCCTCCACTCTGGTTCTGCTCAACGGCACTTCCACCAGCACCCTAGCGTAATTCCCCATGCTACCCTGTAGCGTTCTGCGATCAACCTCTACAGGGCGCCCTGAGGCTTTGCCCATGGAGAGTAAGATTTTCTCATGCCAATACTCCATAGGAAGCTCTGGGTATCGAATCCAGACCAGTTTGGTCTGAACTGGATCTTCATGAATACTGAACTCCGGTCGCCAGTGTTGGAAACGCATAATCTGTCCCTTAACTTTGACGGAACCCCTTTTCCACATAGAAGCCATATCGCCTTCCACTTCAAAGCGAAGAAGGATAAAACCTTTTCCCAAAGGTGCAAGAGTCACCCTGCCCTTCAAGTTCTAGACTTTCTTTGCTTCCGCCCTTACTTCATCCATCGAGACAAAGCAAAAATTTACTCGGCCAATCAGTGCATGTGAGAAAGAATGTAATTTCTCTTCATTCGCCTCCTGAGGGATCATAATTTTTGTGAGATTTCCAGCGCGAATCGGATCTGGGAGATCATCAATATTTGGCATAGACCTCATCGCCATTGCTGCGTAGGACTATTTTCTCCCAGCGGTCGTCTCTTCCCTTGGATGAGACATTTCAGCCGAACCAGGTATACCAGTAGCGACTGGCAGAGGCACAGTGCTAATCACCAGGCCCCAGAAGTCTGTAATCCTCCGCTGTTTTCCTCTATCGGGGGGACGGGCAGCAAAAATCCCCCCATCCTTCTCAGAGCTTCTCTCTCCTGAGTCCATTTTATTTCCAATTACGCGTTTTGATGTTTGTTTCCCATAAATAGGGGAAAAAATGGCAAACAGCCAGCATTGCCATTTAAATGAGTTTAAAACATGATTATCTGTTTTTGTTTTTTGTTTTTTTGTTTTTTTGTTTTTTTGTTTTAAGGCTTTAGACTTGTTGAATACTACTTAATTGATCATACTTCTCTCTCTCTCTCATGAAGAAAATATTCATTGACTTTGGTCTTGAACCACCAGCAAGTGGAGATCCAAAATCTGTTATGAGGTTTCTTTAACGACTTATTTTTAGGTCTTTGAGGTACCATCCTTTTCGAGAGTAAAATCCCTTTGCAGTTATTAACCTGATTTCCAGCCCTCAAAGTGCTTCGATCTCCATCCTTTCAAGTTTCAGCCACTGTGTCCACTATCCAACACACTTGTCTTATAAAGAGTCACACCCAGATCTCTAGTAGTTCCTCGCCTACAATGAAGGCATTGGACCAGATCTGCAATGAAAGGAATCTCATTAATCTCATAGATGGCACTTTTGGAGAAATTGGTCTTTTAAGACCAAAAGCTATCTCAAACCATCTTAAAGTAAATCTGAGATATGACCAACAAATGGCAAGTGGGTGTTGGCCAGACTGCCACTAGGAATCATAGACCTATTTATTAGATTTTGTTCAGCTGCTTTCTTAATTAGTCTTCACCAAGTTTAAATAACCAAGTGTTTTGTCATATCTTAGATGGATACTCCCCAGCCAGTTGATGATATCCAGCTTGTTAAGCCCCAGTACTCAACAGGGACATGAAACACAAATCTGAGTTGCTTCTCTAACATGTTACGTGAATTGCATGGTAAAATACGATAGTTAATGGGCAAGATTAAGATATAAGATGATTGACCAACTGAAAAAAAAAAGGGAAGGGAGTAAGAGATAAGATCTTGGACTCTGAAATTACTAACATTTTAAGATGAAAATATTATATTTGTTACTTATGAAATAAAATCAGCTTCCACAATTCCTAGTCTGGTCATTTCATGTATCATATTTGTTAGAGCAAACACCAAGAAATACGAAATATAAAGAGAAAATAGATCCACACGACACAGATTTAACGAGGTTCACACACCAGGGTGATGTGCTACGTCATCGGGCGAAGAAGAAAATGTTTCACTATGTAGAAGAGAGATTACACCCAAGCAGCGGCGAGAAAACTCGCCCTGAAACCCTAGCTCTAAAAAACCCCCAAAATACAATGACCTTTCTCAACAAGACAACAGTACATTATATACTTCAAGTCACGGGTCGACCCATCGGGTCGCGGTCGAACCATCCCCTCTGCTTTCATCACAAATCTCAGAAAACTTCCCATTCGGGTCGCCACCAAAATATGTCGAGTCGGGTCAATCTTCAAAATGGGTCAGAATTCAAGGCAAACTTAACAATATTCCATGTTGTGTGTGACTTGGATCCATGGTTTTAGATATAGGTCAAGTGTTCCTATTAGGCATCAGTTTACACTTGGTCTTTGCAGTCTCTTCCTGCAGGTAAATCTCTAATTGGCTGTAAATGGTCACAAAATCAAGCTTAAGGCTGATGGCAGTGTCGAGTGTTACAAGGCCCGTCTCATTAATAAGAGTTACATTCAACAAGAGGGTCTCGATTACACTAACACTTTTGCACCTCTTGCTAAGCTTGTTACTATCTTAGCCTTCTTGCCATCACGACTATTCTTGGTTGGCGTTTGCATCAACTCAATATCAATAATGCATTTTTACATGGTGACGTCCATGAGGACGTCTACATGCGCCTTCCATCAAGGTTTTCCAAACAGGGGGAGACTTGATTTTGTAGCTGAACAAGTCCCTTTACAGCCTGAAGCAAGCCTCCAGGAATTGGTTTGCCACCTTGACCTGCTCTCTTAGTGATGTTGGTTATCACCAATCCAAGGCCAACTATTCTCTCTTCATCAAATCCACTACATCTAGCTATATATACAGTTGTACTAATTTATGTGGGCAATATCATCGTTGTCGACAATGAAAAACTGGCACTTCAAGGGCTGATCTCATTTCTTCAACACCATTTTCACCTCAAGGGTTTAGTGATCCTGAAATATTTCTTTGGCCTTGAGGTTGCATGCAGCTCTAAGGATGGGAGTCACTGTTCATCTCCACTCCAAGTCGTTAGGATTTACTTTCTTAGGCATTCGAGATGAACAATGACTCTCCCACCCTCTATCTTTTAGTCTTTCACCTTTTTAACAAGTTGGTCCCAATTATCAGACTCTCTCACCCCCAATTCTCCTCTAACAAACGGGACATAAAAGTCTTATTCGTGGTTAAAGAACCTTATAAGAAAAAAAAAAAAAAAATAAAAAAAAAAAAAAAAAAAAAAAGAAAGAAAGAAAAATAGGGGAAAACCTCTATTGACATTACTTAAGCCACAAGTTTCATTTAACGCTTCACTTTTCCATGACAAAAGTTTATCTACATTATGTGATGGAAACGATAGTGTCAGAATGACCAAATCTGCAATGATGGGAATCTATAATGTAGGGAATTTATATGCTGGTGTGTTGCGTCTCATTTCCCTTTTTTTAAACTTAAAAGAAAAAAATATCATATTTGAAACATTTTATCCAATTTTTTATTAAATCAATGTACCATTTCCATTTAATTGGGATAAAAGTATTATTGTTGATGAAACATTCTACCAAAAAAGAAAAGAAAAAAGAAGAAGATATATATGAAACAAAATCCCAATCCAAAGTAAAATCCAATAAACTCATATCGGTTTCGATTTGAATTTCATTTTCCATCAATTCTATTCCGTTTCATCAGTTCAGGCTAAATTTTGGCATCCTTAGATATATCTATACATTTTTTTTTCCTGATAAAATATATATATCTATAGTCTATATAACATACTACATATTAGGATATTTTTTCTATTACATATGGGAAGCACATTAGTTGGCCAAGGTATAGTTGAAATATCTCATCCTTTTGTGTGATTTTCACTGTGCATATTAGGGGTGTCAAAAAAGCCCAGTCAACCCGAACCAGCCCTAATCCGCCCTGAGCCCAAATAGGGCTTAGGTTGAGATTTTCAGGGCCGAGGTAGGGTTGGGTTGGACCGGGGTTGAGGTCTAAACCCAACCCAACCCAACCCAACCCAACCATGTTTATTAAGTATATAATCATATAAATATGCTTATAATTATTAATGGATACTTAAAGAAAAAAGGTCTTTTATTTTCCATAATCTAAAACTTTGGCCTTTGACCTTTGCAATGCATCAAAATCAAGTAATCAAGTAACCGATAGTATTTAGTTGGATTAGATTGGATTATATAATCCAATCAGGGTTCATCAGGTCTGAGTTGGATTGGATTAAAATTAATTGGGTTGGGCTTGTGCTGAGATATTTCGGTCCGACCTAGGATTAGGATGGACTTGAGTTGAGTTGAGAGACCTTAAGATTGAAAACCCAGTCCGGCCATTGACACCCCTAGTGCGTAGATTCGTTTCCCATTTCCTAATAATTAATGGGAATAACGTACGGCTTAACAAAAGCTTTGCCTTGCTTTTCTTTTGGTATGGAGCTTTTCCTTGCTTTTTACACCACTAATCTATTGACTGATTGGGCTGATTCGGTTGATGTTCTTTTCAGAACGCGCTTCGAGGGAATGAGGGGATGCATCTTCTCAGTTTTTTTGTACAGGGTTTTACCTTTCCACCCAAAACCCTGTCTTCTTGCTTCTCCCCCACCATCCACTCCCTCACTTTACTGTAAGAGCCACCGCAAAATCCTCCTCTGATCGCTTCAAATCCTCTCTCTTCCTCCGGTAAAACCATAAATTCCTGTGAAAAACCCACCCCTCACCCCTCCTGTTGCTTCTCCCCACTCAGTCTCTTTCAGCACGAACCCTCTTTGTCTCTTCTTCCTATTTCCCTTACTCATCTCCTGCTCTCTCCTCTCACTAGTCTGCAAACAAGTTGGTTGGGGATTTCGGTTCCAGGTGCTCGAACACTGAAGACACGAACAGTAAAGGTTCGATTATATCTCTCTTCTTTGTTTACCTATCTCTGTTGTTGATCTAGTGGTTGTGTTGAATTGTGCTTCCATGCTGATGGAAATTTTATTTTATTTATTTATTTATTTTTAAGACCAATTATGTTACAGAGGAAAAAAATATTATATATATATATATATAGAAAATATGGGTAACCTAAAAAAAAAAA
>NC_056569.1:1037621-1047413 GCF_013358625.1 Macadamia integrifolia
AAAAAAAAAGAAAAAAAAGAAGATATATATGAAACAAAATCCCAATCCAAAGTAAAATCCAATAAACTCATATCGGTTACGATTTGGATTTTATTTTCCATCAATTCTATTCCGTTTCATCAGTTCAGGCTAAATTTTGGCATCCTTAGATATATCTATACATTTTTTTTTCCTGAAAAAATACATATATCTATAGTCTATATAACATACTACATATTAGGATATTTTTTCTATTACATATGGGAACCACATTAGTTGGCCAAGGTATAGTTGAAATATCTCATCCTTTTGTGTGATTTTCACTGTGCATATTAGGGGTGTCAAAAAAGCCCAGTCAACCCGAACCAGCCCTAATCCGCCCTGAGCCCAAATAGGGCTTAGATTGAGATTTTCAGGGCCGAGGTAGGGTTGGGTTGGGTTGGGTCGGGGTTGAGGTCTAAACCCAACCCAACCCAACCCAACCCAACCATGTTTATTAAGTATATAATCATATAAATATGCTTATAATTATTAATGGATACTTATAGAAAAAAGATTTTTTATTTTCCATAATCTAAAACTTTGGTCTTTGACCTCTGCAATGCATCAAAATCAAGTAATCAAGTAACCGATAGTATTTAGTTGGACTAGATTGAATTAAATAATCCAATTAGGGTTCATCAGGTCTAAGTTGGATTGGATTAAAATTAATTAGGTTGGGTTTGTGCTGAGATATTTCGATCCGACCTAGGGTTAGAATGGACTTGAGTTGAGTTGAGTTGAGTTGAGAGACCTTAAGATTGAAAACCCAGTCCGGCCATTGACACCCCTAGTGCGTAGATTCGTTTCCCATTTCCTAATAATGAATGGGAAGTACGTACTGTTGGATTTATGGGCTAAATTAATTATTCGGGTTGATTAAATGGGTGAGAGTCAAATTGCATGAACCGGTTCGGTCCACTCTCAAGCTTAGGGATATGCTGGCTCAACCCATTGTGGTTTAGGGTTTTGAGTGCAGGACAGTATTATAAATACTAGGTTTTGGGTCCCTACAGCCATCATTCACTCTTCCCCACTTTACCACTAAAGTGAGAGAACCAAGGAGGTTTAAGGGGCTGTAGAAGATCCATAGTCAAGCCAAGAGAGCGAAAGTGGGAGTGACCAACATCAATCATCTTTAACATACTAGGTGAAAGGTACAAATCGATCCTCCATAATTTTATTAGATTCGTGTTCTTGTTTTTCCTGTGTGGTTTTCTCAATAGGGTTTCAAACTCAAACCCATAGTGAGTTCTAACAAGTGGTATCAGAGCAGACCACATGGGACAAGAATCGATTGAATTTTTCTTGTACATGAGGATTTTGATTATTACTTAAAACCTGATTTGATTAAAAATCATGAAAATCATAAAAATCGTAATTTTACCACCACTTAAATATCCTGTATGGAAAAACTTTCTTCACAAAAGTTGTAGATCACGAGAAGACGGTCGCGGCAGTATGCCGCAAGTCACCGAAAACTTCCAGACGCGTTGGCATGCTCCGTTGGAAACCGGCTACCGAAGGAGAGAGAAAAAAAAAATGGAGGCTAGTCATCGCCGGTTCAACTCGGAAACCCTATCGATTTGACTCGGGACACAGTGGGTCAACTCATGTGCACTATTTGACTCGGTCAAAGGTTGACCGGGTCGTTGACCAATTGACCCGAATTTGACCCGAAACTCATATGCCCGAACCGGTTGGTTTGGATTGATTTTAAAAAAAAAAAACTTAAAGGCTTGTTTGGTTTTTATTCCTTTTGCGTTTTTTATTTAAACTACTTTAAATTTCATTTAAAGGTTCGTTTTAAGGCGAAATTGAAATCTGTTTTTTGCGTTGGATTCCTTGTTTCAGGCCACATTTAATGATCTAATTTTTAATATGACATATTTATTTGAAATTTTATGTTGTATTTGGTTTTAATTTGTACTTTTTGGGTTTTTTTTTATTTAAACTACTTTAAATTTCATTTAAAGGTTCGTTTTAAGGCCAAATTGAAATCTGTTTTTTGCGTTGGATTTCTTGTTTCGGGCCACATTTAATGATCTAATTTTTAATATGACATATTTATTTGAAATTTTATGTTGTATTTAGTTTCAATCATTGAAACAAAAGGGCGTTTTTATTTAAACTACTTTAAATTTCATTTAAAGGTTCGTTTTAAGGCCAAATTGAAATCTGTTTTTTGCGTTGGATTCCTTGTTTCGGGCCACATTTAATGATCTAATTTTTTAATATGACATGTTTATTTGAAATTTTATGTTGTATTTAGTTTCAATCATTGAAACAAAATGGCATAAATCAATGCTTTGAAAAATATATATGTTATTGGTTGCCATGAAATTGAGAAGTTTTTTTTTAAATTGAGATATGTTAATATGGAAAAGGGTGTAAGCTTCCGCTCATTCTTAGTTGCAAAGTAATTTTGCTTTAGGAAACCATGAAATGATGAGGTGGAATCCACCAAAGTGGTACATCTTATTATTTCATGATTTTCCACAGGGAAGCAATGTAGGTGACATTTGCCCAAAGGTGATGTCACCAAAGTTAAGAAAATGACAGTAACCTAGAGGTTCCTAAGCCCAAAGGTGAGGGGATTTCAAAAGTTATTGTTCTTTTCACAGTAAATATAAATTTACAAGAGGACCAGTGCATTCTTAGCCCAAAGGATAGGAATGTAGTTGCGGTTGTGACTCTTGTATGGTTATTGTTGTCCTAGTGACATTTATATGTATGTTTTGAACATAAAGATATACATCTCCAATGGGAAAGATATGATAGAACTGAGTGAAACCCACCAAAGTGGTACATTCAATTCGATTGTATCTTCTCCAACAGTAAAGGTGATACTTTCCCAAAGGTTATGTCATCAAGGTTTGAGGATAATTATCCACATTTCAGAAAGGGACATTAAATTTGGAGTTCTTTTGCCCAAAGGTGATTGAATTCCGAAGTTAGTGTTGTTTTCACAGTTAAAAGAAGAATATAAGAGCATCAGCTAATTCCTGTCCCAAAGGATAGGGATACATTTTTAGTTATAACTCTTATTTAAAATATATTGATAGTATTACATGCTTTTATATTATGATTTATATTTTGATATTTGGCATGTATTGTGTTCTTGTTACTGCTGTAGTAAGATGGCCATTCCCTCAAGTTATGTGTCTTCCATCCCAATGCTCACTGGTAACAACTATCAAAAGTGGGTGGAAGAATTAGAATTGCATTTAGGTCTTCTTGACTTAGACTTGGCACTTAGGGAGCCTAAACCTGAGCCTCTCACAGACTCGAGCAGAAGTGCTGAAAGGACCAAGTTTAAGAAATGGACTGAAGCAAACAGAAAGTGCATACTGGTTTTAAAAAAGGCAGTTCCTGAAATTATACGTGGGAACATAGAGATCAAAGACACTGCAAAAGAATTCCTGGATGCTATTAAAGGTAGATTTCAACACAACAAGAAAGCTGAGAAAACCACATTGATGACCAGGCTAATGAATACAAGGTATGATGGATGTGGGAGTGTTAGAGAATACATTTTGGGTGTAGCTACTGATGCTGGTAAACTTAAGGATCTTGGAATACAGATCGATGAAGAATATATTGTACACATTGCACTGAATACCCTCCCTAGTCAGTATAAGGTTATCCAATCTACCTACATTGCACTGAAGGACGATTGGAGCCTAAATGAGCTCATTTCCATTTGCACTCAAGAGGAAGAAAAATTGAAACAAAATAGGTTTGAGAGTGCACATGCAACTTTCCACAAGGGATCTTCTGGTGGACCAAGCAGAAGGAACAAAAATTTTTCCAATAGAGGAAGCGTCAAGCCATATGACAGGACTAATAGCTCTCAAGAACTTGACACATCTCAAAAGGCTCAGGATGAAGAGAATACCAACAACGTAGAGTGTTTCTGGTGCCATAAGAAAGGACATGTGAAGAATGACTGTTTTATTTTCAAGAAATGGTTAGAGAAGAGGAAGAATTCTGGGGTTGATAAGCAGGATGATACTAAGAAAGGGTGAGGTAGACTGATCATCAGCAATTGAGAGCAAGTAAAATTTAGTCCCATCAAGTAGTTAGGATTTCTTTACATACAGTTATTTGAAATGCTTGATTAGTGGGAGCTCTGGTTTTGTTTAGTATTTGTTTATGTTTTGAACCTTAGCCCGTATGTTTTGGGGCACAGTTTGATGAATTATGGTTAAGTTTTAGCATTTACATTATGCACATTTATTTCTTGAAATATTTGGTTTATGATTTCATTTGAAAATGTTTTTATGGGCAGTAATTGTCTTAGTTATAGGCAATATTTTGCCACAGTTCAAAACGTAATGTTTGCCACATTTTAAGACAGTATTTGTCACAGTTCATAGGTAATATTTGCCACAGTTTATAGGCGGAAGGCCACAGTTAGATATTAACCACAGATCAAAGGCGATTTGCCACAGTGAAGGTTAATATCACAGTTAAGGACCTACATGGAATGACAACAGTGTAATTTGAGGATATGTCAATATTTCTATGATGGTATCCCACATAGATTCGTGTTAAGAAACTTACTTATGTTTGTAATAACAGAAAGTTGTATGCCGTATATTGAGGTGTATCTTCTGCTGTTATTCGATGTGAGTGGTTTTTCAACTGAATCACAGTAAGAGTGGTTAATGTAATAAGATTCTATGGCCACACCAATTTAAAAGACATCCTTATAATTAATGTAGCCCAAGTGGGAGATTGTTGGATTTATGGGCTAAATTAATTATTCGGGTTGATTAAATGGGTGAGAGTCAAATTGCATGAACCGGTTCGGTCCACTCTCAAGCTTAGGGATATGCTGGCTCAACCCATTGTGGTTTAGGGTTTTGAGTGCAGGACAGTATTATAAATACTAGGTTTTGGGTTCCTACAGCCATTATTCACTCTTCCCCACTTTACCACTAAAGTGAGAGAACCAAGGAGGTTTAAGGGGCTGTAGAAGATCCATAACCAAGCCAAGAGAGCGAAAGTGGGGGTGACCAACATCAATCATCTTCAGCATACTAGGTGAAAGGTACAAATCGATCCTCCATAATTTTATTAGATTCGTGTTCTTGTTTTTCCTGTGTGGTTTCTTCAATAGGGTTTCAAACTCAAACCCATAGGGAGTTCTAACACGTACGGCTTAACAAAAGCTTTGCCTTGCTTTTCTTTTGGTATGGAGCTTTTCCTTGCTTTTTACACCACTAATCTATTGACTGATTGGGCTGATTCGGTTGATGTTCTTTTCAGAACGCGCTTCGAGGGAATGAGGGGATGAATCTTCTCAGTTTTTTTGTACAGGGTTTTACCTTTCCACCCAAAACCCTGTCTTCTTGCTTCTCCCCCACCATCCACTCCCTCACTTTACTGTAAGAGCCACCGCAAAATCCTCCTCTGATCGCTTCAAATCCTCTCTCTTCCTCCGGTAAAACCATAAATTCCTGTGAAAAACCCACCCCTCACCCCTCCTGTTGCTTCTCCCCACTCAGTCTCTTTCAGCACGAACCCTCTTTGTCTCTTCTTCCTATTACCCTTACTCATCTCCTGCTCTCTCCTCTCACTAGTCTGCAAACAAGTTGGTTGGGGATTTCGGTTCCAGGTGCTCGAACACTGAAGACACGAACAGTAAAGGTTCGATTATATCTCTCTTCTTTGTTTACCTATCTCTGTTGTTGATCTAGTGGTTGTGTTGAATTGTGCTTCCATGCTGATGGAAATTTTATTTTTTTATTTATTTATTTTTAAGACCAATTATGTTACAGAGGAAAAAAATATTATATATATATATATATAGAAAATATGGGTAACCTAAAAAAAAAAAAAAATCTTTGTTGATGATGCTATGTTGATTGTGTTGGTACCCTTTACCTTGAGTTGTTGAATTGGACAGCTGAAGGAGGTGAAAGCTGCTACACAAGTTTGTATAACAGCTGTTTCAAGCAAATGTTAGAAGATGAAGTGAAATTTTAGCAATATTCTAGTTTATGTTGCTCACCTATAATTGTATTCAGAAAAATTATGATGGGTTGGTGCACAGTATGGTACCTAGGGGTGTCAATTTGTGGCCCGAACCGGGTAAACCGACCGAGACCGACCGTTTAAAGACCGGCCCGGCCCGGACCGTTTATTAAACGTGTCGGGCTTGAGCCCGGCCCGTTTATAAATGGTCGGTCTCGGTTTTGCTACTTGAATCGTCGGGCGCCCGACCGAGACCGACCGAATAACGCCCGACCGAGACCGGCCTATTGTGCACCGACTTGGCCCGACCCTTTAATGATTGTAGAATACCTATTTTACCCCCCAAATTAAAGAATAAAAACTAAAAAGTAAAGACATGTTCACATTTTAAATAATGATTAGATTTTGTATCATTTATTGATTTATTGTCATTTTTTTGGGCTTGCATAAGTGGGCCGGAATATAATAGCACATTTTAAAGAGGGCCCGTTTAAAAACCGGTTAAAGCCCGTTTAACATTAAACATGTCCGTAGCCCGGTTAAGGCCCGACTAAAGCCCGATTAAGGTGGCCCGATTATAACCCGAGACCGACCGACCGAATATAAAGTGTACCATGCCCTCAATAACTAAGCCCGATTAGTTAAATGGGCGTACACGGTGTAGCCTTTGAAAGTCTTCAAGCCCGATCAAGCCCGACCGAAACCGAACCGGCCCGACCGGTTGACACCCCTAATGGTACCCATATGCCCTAACTTGTTCTTGAAATAAAATTATGGGAGGTTCAGTGGCCTGTCAGCAATTTGTCCCTACCTAAAATTTAATACACGTTGATGTATCCATATCAAACTTCTATTAGTCTCGTTTAGTGAAGTTTTGAAGAACTATGATAGACTCCCCTGCATTATTAAGGACATTAAACTCTTTTCTCAATGCAACAAGTGGATCTTATATGGAAAATTTCCGAGTTAAGAAGTCCATACTCCTTGTGAGCAATGGCTGCTCTCCATAGACCATCTTCCCCTACCTATACAGTTATTTTCTATACATTATTTATTTCATTGATTTTGGTGTCCAAAATGCATCCCTCTGATCTCTTGGCTTGAATACTTGCCCTCTAGTCTACAAGATGGCCCATTGTTTTGCGTGTTCATTCCTCCTTTGGGTGTTATATATAAGAAGGCCTTCCCCACTCTGCACTTCAAAGTACATTGGTTCTCAGTGTTTAAGCAATGTTTTGAGTATCTCAATCCCATTGCTTTATGATTGCTTTTTTGTGTTTATTTTTTAATAGGAAATGAGCGACGACGAGGGTGAATTTTTTGAATGTCAATATGATTCCTCCTCTCTAGAAAGGGTGGTACCATTTGGCCCTTCTGGTTTCTCAAATCTACTGTTACTGAAGCCACAAGTGATGAACGAATTTCAAAACCTTCTGAACCATACCAAGGCTGAATTGGAAAATAAGAATGATGAGCTTAATGAATTGCAAACTTTGCAGGACAATACCAAGGCTGAATTGGTGAAGAAGAATGATGAGCTTAATGAATTGCGAAGCCTTCTAGATAGTACCAAGGTTGAATTGGCAAAGAAGGATGATGAGATGAATGAATTAAAGAAGCAAAAGATTGATCAGGGCTGGAATCCTGAACAGTTCCGAGTGTCTATTGTTGCAATCACAAACTCAATGAAGAAAGTGTTTGTTGAATTTGGTCTTGAGCCACCGAAAAGTGGAGATCCAAAGTCAGTGTTGAAGTTTCTTGAGATGCTACATGATTTGATCCTTAACAAAGAATTCAATTCCACTTTCTTAGTAGCCGCGAATGGGATACTGGCCTCGATTGCAAGTATATTTGAAAAACGTAGTGGCTTAACCATTGGCATGGAAACAACGATCAGTAATCCAGCCCGTCTTATTGACAGTCTATTTACCTTAAGAGGCTTTATTGATTCCCACTTCTTTATTGATGCTAGTGTTATAGTTGAGGATTTCCATCTGTTGAACAAGGACGACCTCCCAATTATATTTTGGGATTCTGCAGCAGATGTGCCTGAGTTGAAGCAAAAGGATAAAGGTGCAAAATCAATCGATAACATCGACAAAAACTTCCACTTCTACGGGTATTTCAACATTCCAATGGTGGGGATGTTCAAGGGTGTTTTAACGAGAGTTCATGTGAACTTGCCAGATGAGGTCATGGTGAAACTTCAAGTAGGCAAACATACCCTTAATGATAAAAGGTTTTGGTTTGTCAATGCCAATGGTGCAAGTATATTTCAAAAAGAGCTTTTGAGTCTTGAAGACATCAATTTCACCCCTTCTCGGGTCTTGGGTGACCGAACTGACTTCTTAGAGTTTTTGCCGAGGATGAATCGAACCTTCGTTAACGAGAAGGGTACATATCTCAAGTTTGACTTTATTGCCACCAAGAATCCAAGACCGTTGGGTGACAATGTGGTTCGCTATTATGATAAGGATTTTGTAATGCAAAATCCTTTTAAGTTGGTGCAATTTGATAAGAATGAAAGTGTAAAAGATATCATACAACGTGAAGTTTCATTCCCTGCATCCTTCTCAAGTAGAAGTCAGAAATATGCCACCTGGATTGTGCTTTCACGCTCCGAAATATCTGTTTAATTGGGAAAATAATGAAAGCCTCTGATACTTTTCGCAAGAATGCTCTGGTTAGCATCTTCTTCGAGCAAAGCCAACATGGGGAGAACTGTTATGTAGATGCTCTAGCAACAACTTTCTTTGTTTTTGAAACGGAGAAAACATATTGGTGGGACAATGTTGAAAAAAAGCCTCCAAAATTTGTTTAATAGGGCTTGTAGTCATGCACTTTATTTTGTGTTTTATTTTATTTCAGTTTGTTTAAAATTAGAGAAAAGAGATTGGAGCGAAAATGGTAGCTTCTGTTGATCCTTTTTTAACCAATCCGGTTATGATGATGTTGTATCCACACAACATCATTGACCAATTATTGTAAGGTAGGGTGTTTTCTATAATTTCACACCACCTCCTCCATTTATCCCTCACCCTTCTTACCATAATGAGATTTTTGTTCCATACTCCAGGTTTGGTCTCGTCAAGTAAAATGATTTTTTTTTACTATTTTACCCTTGACCCCATATCGATATCCATTCCAGGATCTGTCATTTTGATTGTGTGCTTTAGTGGGTTTCCCATAGGGATTGTTGTTGTTGTGCATTCTCTTGTTACTTAGGGGCCGTTTGATAACACTTCTATTCCTGGAGAGTGTTCTTTTACAGAAGTGTTCTTTTTCGATTCCATGCTGTGAAGACACTATTTCGAAGAAATGGCTTTAGAACAGGAAAAGAACAGAAACAGCGTTTGACAAACACTTCTATTCCTGGAGAGTACAATAATGAAAATTCACTTTTGAACAAAGAAATCAATAGTTACAAACATGCTATTATGGTCAAATTTAACTTAAATAAGGAAATAATTTGTTTATGAAATTATCTTTTAAAATACTATTACTTAAAGGAAATAATAAAATATAAACATAAAGAGTTTCCACAGTTATCTTAATAAGAAAACAAAAGTCTACTATTCAAGTTTATAGGAATTACAAAATAAAAATCATAGCTGCAAATAGGTGTCTTTAAATTTTATTACATAAACAATCAAATCAGGGGGTAACCCTTATCTACTGCCATCTGATTTGCAATTTGTATCCTTAGCTCATTCATCTGTCTTCCTTGTACACGTTGACTGCCCTGATGAATTGTAGTAGAAGTACTCGCAATATCACCATCTTCTTGTTCTC
>NC_056569.1:1047433-1054260 GCF_013358625.1 Macadamia integrifolia
AAAGTCTTATTCGTGGTTAAAGAACCTTATAAGAAAAAATAAAAAAAAAATAAAAAAATAAAAAATAAAAATAAAAAAAAAAAAAAAAAAAAAAAAAAGAGAAAAAAAAAGAAGATATATATGAAACAAAACCCCAATCCAAAGTAAAATCCAATAAACTCATATCGGTTTCGATTTGGATTTCATTTTGCATCAATTCTATTCCATTTCATCAGTTCAGGCTAAATTTTGGCATCCTTAGGTATATCTATACATTTTTTTTTTCTGATAAAATACATATATCTATAGTCTATATAACATACTACATATTAGGATATTTTTTCTATTACATATGGGAAGCACATTAGTTGGCCAAGGTATAGTTGAAATATCTCATCCTTTTGTGTGATTTTCACTGTACGTATGAGGGGTGTCAAAAAAGTCCGGTTAACCCAAACCAGCCCTAATCCTCCCTGAGCCCAAATAGGGCTTAGGTTGAGATTTTTAGGCCCAAGGTAGGGTTGGGTTGGGCCTGGGTTGAGGTCTTAACCCAACCTAACCCAACCCAACCATGTTTATTAAGTATATAATCATATAAATATGCTTATAATTATTAATGGGTACTTATAGAAAAATCTAAAACTTTGGCTTTTGACCTCTGCAATGCATCAAAATCAAGCAATCAAGTAACCGATAGTGTTGGGTTGGATTGGATTGGGTTAAACAACTCAGTCAGGGTTCATCAGGTCTGAGTTGGGTTGGACTAAACTTGTTTGGGTTGGGTCTGGGCTGAGATATCGCAGCCCGACCTAGGGTTAGGATGAACTTGTGTTGAGTTAAGAGACCATAAGACACCCCTAACGCGCAGATTTCGTTTCCCATTTCCTAATAATTAATGGGAAGTACGTACGGCTTAACAAAAGCTTTGCCTTCGCTTTTCTTTTGGTATCTTCTCAGTTTTTTTGTACAGGGTTTTACCTTTCCACTCAAAACCCTGTCTTCTTGCTTCTCCCCCACCATCCACTCCCTCACTTTACTGTAAGAGCCACCGCAAAATCCTCCTCTGATCGCTTCAAATCCTCTCTCTTGCTCCGGTAAAACCATAAATTCCTGTGAAAAACCCACCCCTCACCCCCCCTGTTGCTTCTCCCCACTGTCTCTTTCAGCACGAACCCTCTTTGCCTCTTCTTCCTATTTCCCTTACTCATCTCCTGCTCTCATCTCTAACTAGTCTGCAAACAAGTTGGTTGGGGATTTCGGTTCCAGGTGCTCGAACACTGAAGGCACGAACAGTAAAGGTTCGATTATATCTCTCTTCTTTGTTTACCTATCTCTGTTGTTGATCTAGTGGTTGTGTTGGGTTGTGCTTCCATGCTGATGGCAATTTTTATTTATTTATTTATTTTTAAGACCAATTATATTACAGAGGGAAAAAAAAGAAAATATATATATATATATATATATATATAGAAAATATGGATAACCTAAAAAAAAAAAAAAATCTGTGTTGATGATGCTATGTTGATTGTGTTGGTACCCTTTACCTTGAGTTGCTGAATTGGACAGTTTGAAGGAGGTGAAGCTGCTACACAAGTTTGTATAACAGCTGTTTGAGGCAAATGTTAGAAGATGAAGTGAAATTTTAGCAATATTCCAGTTTATGTTGCTCACCTATAATTGTATTCAGAAAATTTATGATGGGTTGGTGCACAGTATGGTACCCATATGCCCTAACTTGTTCTTGAAATAAAATTATGGGAGGTTCAGTGGCCTGTCAGCAATTTGTCCCTACCTAAAATTTAATACACGTTGATGTATCCATATCAAACTTCTATCAGTCTCGTTTAGTGAAGTTTTGAAGAATTATGATAGACTCCCCTGCATTATTAAGGAAATTAAACTCTTATCTCAATGCAACAAGTGGATCTTATATGGAAAATTTCCGAGTTAAGAAGTCCATACTCCTTGTGAGCAATGGCTGCTCTCCATAGACCATCTTCCCCTACCTATACAGTTATTTTTTATACATTATTTATTTCATTGATTTTGGTGTCCAAAATGCATCCCTCTGATCTCTTGGCTTGAATACTTGCACTCTAGTCTACAAGATGGCCCATTGTTTTGCATGTTGGTTTCATTCCTCCTTTGGGTGTTATATATAAGAAGGCCTTCCCCACTCTGCACTTCAAAGTACATTGGTTCTCAGTGTTTAAGCATTGTTTTGAGTATCTCAATCCCATTGTTTTATGATTGTTTTTTTGTGTTTATTTTTTAATAGGAAATGAGCGACGACGAGGGTGAATTTTTTGAATGTCAGTCTGATTCCTCCTTTCTAGAAAGGGTGGTACCATTGGGCCCTTTTTGTTTCCCAAATCTATTGTTACTGAAGCCACAAGTGGTGAACGAATTTCAAAACCTTCTGAACAATACCAAGGCTGAATTGGCAAAGAAGAATGATGAGCTTAATGAATTGCGAAGTCTGCTGGACAATACCAAGGCTGAATTGGTGAAGAAGAATGATGAGCTTAATGAATTGCGAAACCTCCTAGATGGTGCCAAGGTTGAATTGGAAAAGAAGGATGATGAGATGAAAGAATTAAAGAAGCAAAAGATTGATCAGGACTGGAATCCTGAGCAGTTCCGACTGTCTATTGTTGCAATTACAAACTCAATGAAGAGAGTGTTTGTTGACTTTGGTCTTGAGCCACCGGAAAGTGGAGATCCAAAGTCTGTGTTGAAGTTTCTTGAGATGCTACATGATTTGATCCTTAACAAAGAATTCAATTCCACTTTCTTAGTAGCCGCGAACGGGATACTGGCCTCGATTGCAAGTATATTTGAAAAACGTAGTGGCTTAACCATTGGCATGGAAACAACAATCAGTAATCCAGCCCGTCTCATTGAGAGTCTATTTACCTTAAGAGGCTTTATTGATTCCCACTTCTTTATTGATGCTAGTGTTATAGTTGAGGATTTCCATCTGATAAACAAGGACGACCTCCCAATTATATTTTGGGATTCTGCAGCAGATGTGCCTGAGTTGAAGCAGAAGGATATAGGTGCAAAATCAATCAATAACATCGACAAAAACTTCCACTTCTACGGGTATTTCAACATTCCAATGGTGGGGATGTTCAAGGGTGTTTTAACGAGAGTTCATGTGAACTTGCCAGATGAGGTCATGGTGAAACTTCAAGTAGGCAAACATACCCTTAATGATAAAAGGTTTTGGTTTGTCAATGCCAACGGTGCAGGTATATTTCAAAAAGAGCTTTTGAGTCTTGAAGACATCAAATTCACCCCTTCTCGGGTCTTGGGTGACCGAACCGACTTCTTAGAGTTTTTGCCGAGGATGAATCGAACCTTCGTTAATGAGAAGGGTGCATATCTCAAGTTTGACTTTATTGCCACCAAGAATCCAAGACCGTTGGGTGACAATGTGGTTCGCTATTATGATAAGGATTTTGTAATGCAAAATCCTTTTAAGTTGGTGCAATTTGATAAGAATGAACGTGTAAATGATATCATACAACATGAAGTTTCATTCCCTGCGTCCTTCTCAGGTGGGAGTCAGAAATATGCCAGCTGGATTGTATATGAAGCTCTGGGTAATGATTGTGCTTTCACGCTCCGGAATATCTGTTTAATTGGGAAAATAATGAAAGCCTCTGATACTTTCCGCAAGAATGCTCTGGTTAGCGTCTTCTTCGAGCAAAGCCAACATGGGGAGAACTGTTATGTGGATGCTCTAGCAACAACTTTTTTTGTTTTTGAAACGGAGAAAACATATTGGTGGGACAATGTTGAAAAAAAGCCTCCAAAATTTATTTAATAGGGCTTGTAGTCATGCACTTTATTTTGTGTTTTATTTTATTTCAGTTTGTTTAAAATTAGAGAAAAGGAGATTGGTGCAACAATGGTAGCTTCTGTTGATCCTTTTTTAACCAATCCGGTTATGACGATGTTGTATCCACACAACCTCATTGACCAATTATTGTAAGGTAGGGTGTTTTCTATAATTTCACACCACCTCCTCCATTTATCCCTCACCATTCTTACCATAATGAGATTTTTGTTCCATACTCCAGGTTTGGTCTCGTCAAGTAAAATGATTTTTTTTACTATTTTACCCTTGATCCCATACCGATATCCATTCCAGGATCTGTCAGTTTGATTGTGTGCTTTAGTGGGTTTCCCATAGGGATTGTTGTTGTTGTGTATTCTCTTGTTACTTAAAATCATTTCTTTCTTCTTCTCACAGACCCTTGAGCTTCCAACCGATTGAGGCTTACGAAGAGAGAGGCCTGTGTCTTGTTAATTGAAATCACCCGAGGTGTGTGCAGCCAAGCAAAACCATTTGGAGAGGTTGTTTGGAGAATTGTTCTTTTTATTAGAAGTTTTGGATTCATTTTGTTGGGGGTTTTCCTATGGGGCTCAATAAAGGCTACCTTAGGGCTAGATCAACTTCTACGAGGATGATTCGAAACCATCTTAGCCCGGTTATAAGGAAGACTTCATTTGCACCTTTGGGGATGGAAGCACCTAAAACCTTGGATACTTGTAGAAACTCTTGAATGAAGAAGCATTGTGTTGATATCAAGTGGCAGAAGGTAGATAAAGATGGCTAAAAATGATAGAAATATGTATGTATAAAAACTCAAGATCTCAGTGTGTTGGATTCAGAAGGCTTGAATTTCAGTAGATAGAGTATGTAGTAATACAAGAGTGGATGTAGGGACATGAAGAACCATTTGGACCATAGGCCTGGAAGCTTTTCCAATGCACCACTATCACACACAAAGATATCAAAGTTGAAGAAAATCAATTGAAATTATGGGAACTATAAATCAGTACACTGACAACGGTTAAGGGTTTTGCTACATTCCCATCTCCGGCGAAGGTGAAAAAGAGAGAACTTTTCAACGAACAATGTATGACCTTGCAACTCTCCTCACCTAAAATAACACTCCTCACATTCTTCTCATTCATAGAGATTACTGGTTGTGGTTTTAGAAAATCCCTTTATAGTTTGATATGATCACTAGAATTAGTTTTCCTCGAAAGGCAATCTGATTTATTTATTTATTACTAGAAGTTTTATTCCCATTCAACTCTTCAATCCCAAATCCTAAATATAATTTGGTCCATTCCGTATCGTTTCTCGTCTTTCCTCTCCGTTTTTATCTCTATCTTCATCGAAACACTTTGATATCGATAAAAAACTTTGATGATCTCATCGGATCTCAAACCTAAATGAGGGGAGCAACAGTAACCCATGGAAGAAACAAGAAGATCATAGTCGAAGGAAAAGTAAAAGAGAAGAAGGGACCTCTTTTCTTTTTATCTTTTGACGCAGCTCTTTCTGGGAACAACTTCAGAACGAGTTGTAGAAGAAGGAGAAGGAGGAGGAGGAGAAGATTCTTGTGATCTTATGCATAAACCCTAATCCTCCTGAAATTCGTTTTCATTGTTGGAAGAAATTGATGGAAAGGTTGAGGGGAAAGGTTTTGCATGTCTCTAGACCACACTGTGGTCGATGTCGCAGCTACTGTGGTCGGTGTCCCAGCTAAAGCCAATTTCCTTGTTACGACAGTGGAAAAGATTAGGATCGTCCAACCAATAGGGTCAACCATTCACGAATAATTAATGGAAGAGTTCCAATTGTTACCTGAAACTCCACAAATGCAGAGCCTCCATGTGATCTTAGCCCTTTCCTAGTAAGTCATTTCCACACACGCAGTTTTGTGTTCCTTTGGATCCGAGTTCCTTCATACTTGTTAGGTTTTTCACAAAACCCTAATCATTACACTCAAACACTCAAAGAGAGAGAGAGAGAGAGAGAGAGAGAGAGAGAGAGAGAGAGAACAGATTCTTTCTTTTCTTAGGTGAGTCAATATATGTCTCCAACCATGAAAATCCCTATTAGTTAGAGTTTTAGATAAACCCACTTTGTATGGGGGCTTCCTAAATTAGAGTCAATTACTCACCAAAACAAATCTCATCATAATAGATAATTTGATGGGAGTTTGAGGCTTTAAGGATTGTTTTGGAGTATCTCAATCTCATTGTGATTGCTTGTTTGTATTTATTTATTTATTTTTTTAATAGGAAATGAGATGGTCATCAAGTGATAATTTTTTTGTGAACGCAAAGTTAGAGGTCTTCTGGTCAACCTCTTCTCTGAATCATTAGAATTGACACGGAGCAAAGGTGTCGTCTACGATGGGCCAAAGGGTGATGATTTCAAGAGGTTCTTGCATTCTAAGAACTTTCAAGTAAACCGTCAGGGTAAAGCTGTTGTATGTGTCCAAAAGTGCTTCCTTGAATGTCAATATGATACCTTCATTTTAGAAACAGTGGTACCATTGGGCCCTTTTGGTTTCCAGAACATACCATTGCCAAAGCTGCAAGGGGTGAACGGATTGCAAAGCCTCCTGGAGAATACCAAAGCTGAATCGGCGAAAAAGAATAATGAGCTTACTGAATTGAAAAGCCTCTTGGAGAATACCAAAGCTGAATTGGACAAGAAGAATAATGAGTTTACTGATTTGCAAAGCCTCTTGAAGAATATCAAGGCTGAATCGGCGAAGAAGAATGATGAGCTTATCGAATTGCAAAGCCTCCTGAAGAATATCAAGGCTGAATCGGTGAAGAAGAATGATGAGCTTACTGAATTGCAAAGCCCCCTAAAGAATGCTAAGGCTGAAATGGCAAAGAAGAATGATGCGCTTAATGAATTGATGAAGCAGAAGACTGATCAAGATTGGAATCGTGAACAGTTCCAACTAACTATGATTGCAATCAACAACTCAATGAAGAGAGTGTTCATTGAATATGGCCTTGAACCA
>NC_056569.1:1054280-1056925 GCF_013358625.1 Macadamia integrifolia
AGCCCTTTCCTAGTAAGTCATTTCCACACACACAGTTTTGTGTTCCTTTGGATCTGAGTTCCTTCATACTTGTTAGGTTTTTCACAAAACCCTAATCATTACACTCAAACACTCAAAGAGGGGGAGAGAGAGAGAGAGAGAGAGAGAGAGAGAGAGAGAGAGAGAGAGAGAGAGAGAGAGAGAGAGAGAGAGAGAGAACATATTCTTTCTTTTTCTTAGGTGAGTCAATATATGTCTCTAACCATGAAAATCCCTATTAGTTAGAGTTTTAGATAAACCCACTTTGTATGGGGGCTTCCTAAATTAGAGTCAATTACTCACCAAAACAAATCTCATCATAATAGATAATATTATATTATTAGGAGATAAATAATTAATAAATATTTTTCCTAACAGTCACCTCCATCCATCCGATCTCATATGAGGATCCAAAATCTCTGTATATATGGGTTGAATTTATATGAAAAGGGTTAGGATCCCATTAGGATTCCACTTGGTATGCTATGTGTCTTAACTATTCGTTGTCGTAATCCAAAAGTGCCTTGGTACTCTTCAATTTGGAAAGCTCACCTTCAGCCACTGCAAGCTCTGTTTTGGTGGTGAGTGGTGAATGGCAAACTCCCTACGGATGATTTAATCAAGTCTAAGGGAGTTTTTCTTCCTTCCCAGTGCTCCTTATGTCAGTCAACTGAGGAAAGTATTTTTCATATTTTCTTCAGTGTAGTTTCAGTATTGAAATATGGAAGAATTTTTGAAGTGTTTTGGTATGTCTTGGAACTCCCCTGCTTCTGTTCTTGATCTTGCTATTTGGTCGAAAAGAAAGCGCAGAGGTTTGGCTGCTAAAGAGCCTTGGCTGGCTGGGTTTGTCTTAATTTTAGACAACATCCAGAAAGAGAGGAATGGCAGGCGCTATGAATAAAGAATAGGATCTCCTTCTCTGGTTTTTAAATTAGTAAAAGGTGACCTCCAAGAGGTGGATATAAATTTTTCAGGGCTAGCGATTTAGTTCCAATTTTTTAGGCTGAGTGTTCTCTGCTGATGGCAATGCCGAAAGTGGAGAATTCTTGGCTGGGTTTTTGTGTAATGGCTTGATTCTTTTTATTAAAGTTTTCTGAATCTTTAGCTAATATATATACATATATATATATATATATATATTAAAACATGTAGTATGTGTGTATGAAAAAGAAAAAGAACAGGAAAAAGGCAATCCGCACTACCTTTTTTGGACAAACCTAAAGAAAGGAAGAGGATTCCCTAGCTCAAGCAGGACATGCCCTGCAAAAAAGAAAAGAAAAGATACATCTAAACAATTTAATATTTGTAGTACACCATAATGGATGCATCTTCTACATAACAGCATTCAACTCACTATAATCTTGAAATAAAATATGACAGATGAGTTAAGTTGCCTAATTGTGAGAGCAGAGATAGTAAGGAGCATTTTTATGCGATAACTCTGTTGGATATGTATGTCCATCAAACCCGATTTATTAATAAGATTTTTTTTACTTTCGTTTATGCATGTCATTTATTTATTGAGCTTGTAACTTGTTCCATGGGTTTTCACCCAAAATTGTTCTCTGCTACGGATAGGATCGGATATCTTGTTTACATGGTCGTTACATTGTATGTCACTAGGGATGTGATTCTGGTGCATAAATGTAAGTACATATATTGTGTGTGTATAGAAAAGAATCTGGTAAGAATCTCGCATGCATTACTGCCAATTGTGTGAGAACGATATTGTACCCATCACTTGACCTTTGACCTGAGAGATCCTATTTGTTGCAGTGTTGTATCACGTGTTTTGGTAAACCAATGGTTGACGTCCAACAGACTATATATAGGTATACTGGACACGTGGTCCCACATTGTTAATGAAAGAGATCGTCAACATGGGATCCACTATCCTTAATTGAGGAATATCGAGGAGAGAGAATGTTTATACTTGATCGGACAGAAATCTGGTACCAGTGTCATTTTTGTGAATATTTTCAAAATTATTTTTAATATAAAAATTAATATTTTATTTATTAAATTTTATTTGAAATATTTTTCGACGTCCGATCATGTTCACAGAATCTCTGAAATAGACATGTACAATAAATTGGGGTTAGGTAGTATTAAATCACATGCCCTATAGTTCATTATGGGATATTGAAAAAGTGGAAGGTCTTATGTGCAAATTAAAAAGTTAATATTGCATGACAAGATTTGGGAATATTAAATGGTTAATTATCTTTTTATTTATGGTAGTGGATAAAATATAATTTGAATATATTTGTCACCCATAATAAGAAAGATAGCAATCCGTTTTAGATTCTACTTCTTCCCACTTTAGAAGCAAAGTAGCTGTTTAATTTGGAAACTGTTCTCTACCATTAAAATTTGGTTTTCTTTGTTTAGGAAACAAAGATTTTACTAAAAGAGAAAACTTTAAAACAAGTTTTGTTATATAAGGGACAAAGGACAAGGGAGAAGGGAGAAGGGACAAGGGAGAAAGAGATTTAGTTTTTTTTTTTTTTTTTTTTTTTTTTTTTTTTTTTTTTTTTTTTTGTATATTTATTTTGATTTTGTTTTAGATTTTCTGCTGATGGTAATACCGAAGATGTTGTTTTGCTGATGACAATGCCGAATGTGAA
>NC_056569.1:1057025-1085634 GCF_013358625.1 Macadamia integrifolia
ATTAATCTGACTCTCATAGAGTATTGAGCAGTAATGGCATACTTTCTACATAGTAAAAATCGATGGGAGAGGGTTAATTAGCCCTTACATTATAATATAGAAGTAGCAAAGGCCAATAAAAATAAAAACTCAGCTTTTACAAAGGAATGGATAAACATGCAATAAAGTTAGAGAAAACTATTCCTAAACACGTCCATCAATTATGGTTTTGTAGGTGATGACCCAGATCACCCTTAAACTGAGTTAACTCGTGAGTTGTTGACTCAATGTTTTCTTGCTTCTTCTTTAGTACTTTTTAGAGTAGCTATCTTTGTGATCTGTATCAGATTATCAATGTCCTTATCTTACGTTAGGGGAATGCTGATTTTTATCCTCCTATATGATGGACATGAATTTTTTTCCTATAGAAGGATGAGTCTTATGGGGCATAGTACTTGGTTCATCCAATAGGGCAGGCTTACAAAAATGTTGTAGGTAGTCATTTGGAGCCAGTGTTGATGCTAATGAATACGACAATGACAGTATAAAGATGCGAAGTCATCCAGGTACTATTTGCAGTATATCCTTTTGCTTTGATTGATGACCTCGTCACTTTGTACGGAAAGATGGGGAGGGGGGAAGATGGATTGGACATATATACAAACAAATGTTTCAAATGAATAATGTCATGCAAATTAGTTTAAACTTAAATGTTTCTTCTCTCCTTTTATCAAGTATGAATCCAAATCCATGTATCTTTCTTTGCCCCATTACAAATGCCCCACGTGCATTTGCATCTTCAGGTATAGACAATGAGGCCCTAATCATTCTCAATAATATTGAATACTTTATTATTTATTTTTGGGGGGATGGGGGAAGAGTATTTCCTTTAACCCAAATTAAAAACCTAGATGGTCAGTCATGGCAGATTCTGATTTGGAGGAGCCTTGGATTGTCATTTTCTAGGTATCCAAGGTTTTCCAGTAAAGGATTGGCTTGAATTGGATCGGGGAGAATCTGGATTGGTCATGGCTGAATCCGATTCTTAAAAACTCTGCATCAGCTGTAATTTTGATCAAGGGATGGATTTTAAAATTCTCTCTCTCTCTCACTGGTCTCTCTCTCTCTAATTAACTCCTTTGTTGAGTGATATATAGTTGATCGAGAGTAAGTTGATGGGTACAATAGTTAGGACGAAGGATTTCTTTGGATATAGAGTACAACTTCTTATTTCATTCCATGCAAATGATTTGGTTGTCTCATCTAAACCATGTAATTAATGATGGTGAAACTCTTTTCTCTAATACCTTGCTAATATACCTATGCTCGCTAAGAGTGGAGTTGTTATTTATGTTAATAGAACTTCCTAAGAAGTAATCTAGCTTTACATGAATGGTTCAACTTAAGGAGAGTGCATGTCATGTTGGAGTCGTATGTTGCTATGAGTCTTCATCTTAGAGGTGTCAAAGTTCCCTATTGAATAATTGTAAGCTAATGTGGTTTCTTATTGATTTATTGCCTTTAAATCATTTATCCTTTCTTTCATTCATTCTTCTTTACTTTTCCTTTCCCCTCTTAAGACTTTGCCTGCAATGGTGTGTTATTCTCTACTTTTATCACCTTTTGATTCTCTCCTTCTATCATCGCGTTTTGGAGCTTTCCGTTGGCTACTTGAATGTTGTTTACAATTTTTTATTTTTTTTTTTTTTTTCCTGACATTACCCAGATTCAATGCCAACTATCAGGGTTTTTGCTATTCTCATTTCATTTTTAATATTTTCTTTAATAAGGCTCATATCCAATAACTTCATAAAACAATTCTACTTCTTATATCTTATGCTGCTAGATTTTTTTTTTTAAATGGATGAAGAACCTTTGTAAACACATAGGGCACCGCGTGTAATTCTGTTGTGGGTCATGGTGCAGGTTTACTATCCAATTTTGAATTGAAATGTTTGATTTTGAAGACATTATGACTATCTATTTTTTTTCTACAATTTGTCGTTAACCCGTTTCTGCCTGAACTTTCATATGGATTAGTTGCTTTGATTATTTAAATTTAAAATTATACTGCCCTCTTCCATTTACTTAATACTTAATATATCTTGGGTTTTTTCTGTTGCCATTTTGTCAAGTAGAATTTCCAGCAACTGGTGTTGTGCTTGATCAGTTTGAATCATTTTGTTTTCAGTAGGTCCTTTCGAAAGGCAAAGTCGTGAAGAACTAAAGAAGGTTAAACATATAGTTCATCATGTTGTACTCTTTCAAAAATACTTATTTTAAATACTAACATAACTTTTATCTTTGTTGCAGTCCATAATGGAGCTTATAGTTCTAGTTTCAAACATTATCCACACACCAGGTGATTTGATGGTTTGCAAACAGCATTCTATTCATCCTTCACTATAAATAATCATGACAAAAATATTAGCTAGTTATTTGTGAAAATATTCCAATTTGCAGCGTAGGTAAGAGCAACGAACCAATAAAAAAGTTTGGAGGAAAGAGGTTGCTGCCAAGGGGAGCTACAATCCAAGTGGATTGGGCATAGACAACCACTTGGATTGTATGTTTAGAATAATTTCTCTGAAATATTAGTTTTATTTGATGATTATGTAAATATTAAGTCTTTGTATGGATTTCTTTCATGTTAATACTTTTGGATGATATAATTATTAACTGTTGTTTGGTTAGATCTAGTAATGTGTAAGAACAGGGTCATTATACTATGCATGCCAGCAAAATGAAAATTTTTTTTTCTACATGATTTTTAGAGACGGATTTTTTCCGTCTCTAAAAGCATAAAGCTTTTCTTAATTGCAACGGAAATTATATGTCTTTATAAGGTGGACATTATTCAAGACAAAAAAAATTTGTCCCAAATGATAAAGTATTTAAAAAAAGCTTTTACTAATTGAGACGGAAGTAATCTGTCTCTATAATGAGGAAACAATTAAAGACAATAAAAATCTGTCTCAAATGATAAACACCTTTCTTATTTGGGATGGTAGTTATCTGTCTCTATAAGGAGGAAATTATTAAGGACAGTAAAAATCTGTCTCATATGATAAACAAATTTCATATTTGAGACGGTAGTTATCTGTCTCCAATGACATAGTTTTTTTAATAGTTTACGACGGTAAGTAAGGGTGGCAAATAATTCTTCAGTTATAGAGACAGAAATATATTGTCGCTAAGTTACAGGGCAACATAATATTTGTGACAGATTTTTCCATCGCTTTAGTTTCTATTTGCGACGGTTAGTTTCCGCCTCAAAATTTGTCGCAATTAACCACTTAGAGACGGAAAAAAATTTCCGTCTCTTAAATTATGGGACGGCTGTTGTAACGACAGTTTTGGGACGGAAATTTATACTGTCCCTAATAGGTATTAGCGACACTATTTTAGTATTTGGGACAGATAATTTCCGTCCCAAAAACCCTTTTTTCTTGTAGTGAGAGAAGGAAGGGAGAAAAAAAATATGGGAGAGAAGAGAGGAAGTTCTAAAAAACTAAATCTCTTTCTCCCTTGTCCCTTATATAACAAAACTTGTTTTAGGGTTTTCTCTCTTAGTCAAATCTTTGTTTCCTAAACAAAGAAAGCCAAATCTTAGTGGTAGAGAACAGTTTCCAAATAGAACAGCTACTTTGTTTCTAAAGTGGAAAGATGTAGAATCTAAAAGGAATTGCTATCTTTCTTTTTATGGGTGACAAATATAATCAAATTATATTTTATCCACTACCAAAAAATAAAAAGATAATTAACCATTTAATATTCCCAAATCTTGTCATGCAATTTTAACCCTTTAATTTGCACATAAGACCTTCTACTTTTTCAATATCCCATAATGAGCTATAGGGCATGTAATTTAATTCTGGCTAACCCCAACTCATTGTACGTGTCTGTTTCAGAGATTCTGTGAACATGATCGGATGCCAAAAAAAATATTTCAAATAAGATTTAATAATTAAAATATTATTTTTATATTAAAAATAAGTTTGAAAACAATTTACAAAAACAACACTGGTACTAGATTTTTGTCCAACCAAGTACAGACATTTTCTCTCATCGATATTCCTTAATTAAGGGTAGTAGATCCCATGTTGACGATCTCTTTTATTAACAATGTGGGACCACGTGTCCAGCATACCGATATGTAGTCCGTTGGACGTCAACCATTGATTTATCAAAAGGCGTGATACAACACTACAACAAATAGGATCTCTCAAGTCAAAGGTCAAGTGATGGGTACGAATCTCGTCCTCACACAACTGGCAGTAATACATGAGAGATTCTTACCGGATTCTTTTCTATACACACACAGCATGTGTAATTACATTTATGTACCGGAATCACATCCCTGATGACATACAATGTAACGACCATGTGAACAGGATGTTCGGTCCTATCCTTAGCCGAGAACAATTTTGGGTGAAAACCCATGGAACAACTTACAAGTCCAATAAATAAATGACATGCATAAATAAAATTAAATAATCTTATTAATAAATCGGGTTTGATGGACATACATATCCAACACTTACACCTTTAGGGAGAAAGATCTTTCTAAGTTCCTACTCTAGCATCACTTGTGAATTATAGATTCATTTTCTAAACATTCATTCGCAGAAAATTGAGCTGTTTATCCAATAACCCTAAGGGGTAGCCGAGTTGGCAAGGGACCTTTACCTCATGAAGTTTGTGGCTTTGAGTTTGACTCCTCTTACCTCCTTGGGGCCACTCACAGTCTCACACGTGGTGTTTAGTGCTCTTACACGGCTTTTAGTGAAAGTTGAATGGTCTCGTTCAACCCTAGTATGACCCAATCCATGTGATTATGGGGTCAGTATGGGACTACGGTCTGCGGGAGTAGTCAGGACGAGGGCATGGATACCTGTCGTTAGCCAAAAAAAAAAAAAAAAGAAAAAAAAAGAAAAAAAAATATTTTGAAATTCTGACATGGATAATTTCCTTGTTAAGAACTCCACACAGATTTATTCTATGCATGATTTATTTCATTGATTTTTGTATAGTCTGATCCACACAGGTGGAATCCACCACAGGGTTTCTCTTTGGATGGATTCCATCTGTGTGAATCAGTCCCGTACGAGAACAGATCTCGTAGAAAGACCTGATCCGCTCTCATTTTTTCACTCGATTTCCATAGTAGAGGCTTTGCTTTGTACACCTATCTCATGCTTTGGATGAGAATGACTTCTTTTATTTGTTTATTTTGAATTAACTATGGTGTGAGTGAGTGAAGTTTGCTTTCCATCTTTTTATTTTCTTGATGCTGGAGTGAGAGTGAGTGGTTTTTTTTTTTTTTTTTATGCGAGTGAGAATGAGTAGATTTTGCCTTTTTTGTTTTTCTATATGCTTGATACTGGAGTGAGAATGAGTGGAGTTTGGCTTTTTGGTTTTTCTATTTTCTGAAACTCCCAACTTTGGGCTCCGATCAGCAATAGGTCGACGATGATGATTATGATGGGAATCAGAATTAGAGCTCGAAGCTCTTACTGAAAGTGGACCTCTGGGAGATTGCCTCTGAGGCAACTCTGATCCCCTGTGAACTATTAACAAATCACACATAAACTGCAATCCAATTCTAGCGGGCCTCGGTCTTGGCATCTGATCTTATTAAAATCCCCTCTTAAGCACAGCAATTGCAGAGAAATTGTGGAAGGACAAAAGACTTTGTAATCTGTAAAATGGGGATAAAAATCGTCTGCAATTCTAATCTTGTATAATTCTGTGCGATACCCCCTTGAGAGGGTGACATGTGGACAAAGTGGTTTGAACGGCTCAGATTAATCCTACATTGATTCAACTCCAAACCAGTGAGTTGAAGTTGGATCAATGTAGGATTAATCTGAACCGTTCAAATCACTTTATTCACGTGTTACCATCTGAAGGGGGTATTGCACGGCATTGCACGAGTAAGGAATTGCAGACGATTTTTATCCGTAAAATGGACAACTAAAATTAATATAAACACAAAAATTAAAGAAAAAGGAACAGTTTTGAACATGGTATCATCTATTGTTCTGCTATTGTTTTGCTAAAAGGAACTAAAACCGTTTGCTTTTGTCCTCCCCAAAGTTTATTCATGGGAATGGGCAAAAAAGGTTGGAGAAAGCTTTCCTGTTTTACAGATCCATGAGACGAACAGAAAGCTTATGAACACTCTCAAGTGGGGGGAAAAAACGAGTAGAGGACAAGTATTGAAAGTTCAAAAGCTCATACTGCAACTTTCTATGTATCATTAGCCATTAAAACAAGAAGTAACAAAGAAGATGAAACCATAAAACCTTGTAACTTCAATAAGTAATGGGAAAATTTAGTTGCAGAAGATGAAACCTGTTGAGCTACCACTGCATCTTGAGGATCATCACCCTCGGGGGCTGATAGCAACCCTTGTAAGGGCTCCATTGATCCTTCAAGATATCCAAGCATATTGAGAACCAAGAACACCTCCTTCCCGGAAGGAGGCGCACTCATTTGCAAGAGCCTTAAAATCAAAATCGATTTTAGTTTCCTTCAAGAGAAAGAAGAATATGAAACTAATGGCAGAGGGCAAACATGTAATCTCAGTCCCAACCAACGGTATTTTGGAGATTTAATTGAAATTATATGGTGGGCAGCTCATGGTGTGGATATGATTGGTAGAATCCACAATGTTAAAGGGAGCATTATATAATTTTAAATTTCAGAGGGGAAGAGAGTATAATAAATGAAGTAAAATTTCTTTAAAAAATAAAAAAGATATATATTAAACAAAACCGATTTCAATTTCATTTTCTATCAGTTCTATTTGATTTCATCAGTTTTTGACATCCTTAGATATATTTAAACAATTTTTTTTTTTTCAATACATATATCCATAGTCTATGCAACATACTAGATATTAGGATCTTTTTCCTATTACATATGGGAGCACATTAGTTGGCCAATGTATAGTTGAAATATCTCGTTTTTATGTGATTTTCAACATGCGTAGATTCCTTTCCCATTTCCTAATAATTAATGGGGAGTACGTACGGCTTAGCAAAAGCTTTTCCTTGCTTTTCTTTTGATAGCATCCACTATTCATATAGGGGATGCATCTTCTCATTGTTTTGTACAGGGTTTTACCTTTCCACACAAAACCCTGTCTTCTTGCTTCTCTCCACTATCCACTCCCTCACTTTACTGTAAGAGCCACCACAAAATCCTCCTCCGATCGCTTCAAGTCCTCTCTTTTCCTCCGGTAAACCCATAAATTCCTGTGAAAAACCCACCCCCCCCTGTTGCTTCTCTCTTACTCAGTCTCTTTCAGCACGAAACCCTCTCTGCCTCTTCTTCCTATTTCCCTTACTCATCTCCTGCTCTCTTCTCTTATAATTGTCGTCAAACAAGCTGGTTGGGGATTTTGGTTCCAGGTGCTCCAACACTAAATACACGAACAGTAAAGGTTCGATTCTATCTCTCTTCTTTCTTTAGCTATCTCTGTGGATGATCTAGTGGTTGTGTTAGGTTGTGCTTCCCTGCCGATGGCAATTTTTTTATTTTTTTTATTTTTATGATCAATTATATTACAGAGAAAAAAAAAAAAAAAAAAAAAGGCAACCTATAAAAGAAAATAAAATCTCTCTTGATGATGCTATGTTGATTGTGTTGTTACCCTTTACCTTGAGTTGCTGAACTGGACAGTTGAAGGAGGGGAAGCTGCTACACAAGTTTGTATAACAGATGTTTGAAGCAAAGGTTAGAAGATGAAGTGAAATTTTAGCAATGTTCCAGTTTATGTTGCTCACCTATAATTGTATCCTATACTATGAGAAAATTTATGATGGATTTGTGCCACAGCATGGTACCCCATATGCCCTAACTTGTTCTTGAAATATTCTTATGGGAGATTCTTTGGCCTGTCAACAATTTGTCCCAAGCTAAAATTTTATCCACGTTGATGTATCCATATCAAACTTCTATTAGTCTTGTCTGGTGAAGTTTTGAAGAGTTATGATAGACTCCCCTGCATTATTAAGGAAATTAAACTCTTATCTCCATACCACAAGTGGATCTTAAATGGAAAATTTCCTAGTTTATAAGTCCATACTCCTTGTGAGCAATGGCTGCTCTCCATAGACCATCTTCCCCTATCTATACAGTTTTTTTCTTATACATAATTTATTTCATTGATTTTAGTCCAAAGTGCAGCCCTCTGATCTCTTGGTTTGAGTACTTGCCCTCTAGTCTACAAGATGGCCCATTATTTTGGATGGTGGTTTCATTCCTCCTTTGGGTGTTATATATAAGAAGGCCTTCCCCACACAGCACTTCAAAGTACATTGGTTCTCAGTGTTTAAGCATTGTTTAGAGTATCTCAATCCCATTGCTTTGTGATTTCTTTTATTTGTTTATTTTTTAATAGGAAATGAGCGACGACGAGGGTGAATTTTTTGAATGTCAGTATGATTCCTCCTTTCTAGAAAGGGTGGTACCATTGGGCCCTTTTGGTTTCCCAAATCTATTGTTACTGAAGCCACAAGTGGTGAACGAATTTCAAAACCTTCTGGACAATACCAAGGCTGAATTGGCAAAGAAGAATGATGAGCTTAACGAATTGCGAAGTCTGCTGGACAATACCAAGGCTGAATTAGTGAAGAAGAACGATGAGCTTAATGAATTGCGAAGCCTCCTAGATGGTACCAAGGTTGAATTGGCAAAGAAGGATGATGAGATGAATGAATTAAAGAAGCAAAAGATTGATGAGGACTGGAATCCTGAACAGTTCCGAGTGTCTATTGTTGCAATCACAAACTCAATGAAGAGAGTGTTTGTTGACTTTGGTCTTGAGCCACCGGAAAGTGGAGATCCAAAGTCTGTGTTGAAGTTTCTTGAGATGCTACATGATTTGATCATTTACAAAGAATTCAATTCCACTTTCTTAGTAGCCGCGAACGGGATACTGGCCTCGATTGCAAGTATATTTGAGAAACGTAGTGGCTTAACCATTGGCATGGAAATAGCAATCAGTAATCCAGCCCGTCTCATTGAGAATCTATTTACCTTAAGAGGCTTTATTGATTCCCACTTCTTTATTGATGGCAGTGTTATAGTTGAGGATTTCCATCTGATGAACAAGGACGACCTCCCAATTATATTTCGGGATTCTGCAGTAGATGTGCCTGAGTTGAAGCAGAAGGATATAGGTTCGAAATCAATCGATAACATCGACAGAAACTTCCACTTCTATGGGTATTTCAACATTCCAATGGTCGGGATGTTCAAGGGTGTTTTGACGAGAGTTCATGTGAACTTGCCAGATGAAATTATGGTGAAACTTCAAGTAGGCAAACATACCCTTAATGATAAAAGGTTTTGGTTTGTTAATGCTAATGGTGCAAGTATATTTCAAAAAGAGCTTTTGAGTCCTAAAGACATCAAATTCACCCCTTCTCGGATCTTAGGTGACCGGACAGACTTTGTGGGGTTTTTCCGTAGGATGAATCGAATCTTTGTTAATGGTAAGGGGACATATCTCAAATTTGACTTTATTGCTGGCAAGTATTCAGGATCAGGAGCTGTTTTTGATGATACGGTTCGTTATTATATTAAGGAAGGTGTAATATTTTATCCTTTTAAGATGGTGCAATTTGATGTGAATACACCTGCAACAAATATCGTACAACGAGAAGTTTATTTACCTCTATCAACTTCAAAAGATATGGGTCAGAATGATGCCACTTATATTGTGGATGTTCTGGGCATCGACTGTGCTTTCACATTCAATGACTTCTGTTTTGTGGGGAAAATAACAAAAGCAACTGGTACTTTCCGTGAGAATGCTCTGGTTAGTGTGTTCTTCGAACAAAACGAACATGGGGAGAACTGTTATGTTGATGCTCTAGCAACAACTTTCTTTATTTTGAAAACAGGGAAAGTAACATCTCATGTTTACCGTGATAAACTGAAGGATCCAAAGTTTGTTTAAAAGAACCTATAGTTTATTTTATGCTTTTCTTTTTATTTTATTTTAGTTTGTTTAACTTTTGTTATATATCTGGTAAATATGCCTGTACTGTAATGATTTCATACAAGTTTTTGTACATACAACTCATATCCTATCATATTGAATTATACAAAAGTCGAAGATAAAATCCACATGAACAACATCGTAAGAAATAATGGCAAAAAAATTATAAATCACATGAATTCAGGTGGTTTAGATTTCCTGCTTCATGTGTTTTTTGGTCATTCTGCTTTGTAGATTTGTTCTCCTCCCAAAAATGATGAGGTACAGAAAATTTCTAGTGATTTGGATTCAAATCGGTTGAGATATCAAACCTGAAAGTTTGGAGAAGAAAGTCAGATTGTAAAGAGTAGTTAAACTCCGTCCATAGTGAATTCATAGGTAAAGAATCATTCACAAGCCTAGTAATCTAAGTCCACCTTTTTTGTTTGAAAACTGTTGCAATAAAAATTGATCATCAGCTGTAGAGACATGCAAAATAGATAAGGGGAAGATAAAGGGGACTGAGAGAGCTTCGGTGGGAGAATTTCCGATTTTTAAGTCAGTTTTCAGACAATAATAAAGAGTTTAGAATTGCCAGAGTAGTGATGAGAGACGGATTGGATGCCTATTTTTATTTGGATAATATTCTTATTTATAGGGTGAGGGATATGATGCCCTAATCCCAATAAAAGGGTGAAGTGTCTTGTTTTACCCTTGTAGGCAAGTGCCTTGAGTTGCAGAGAATCCTTTGCTTTATGATTGACTTTTTTGATTACCATGTGGCCACAGCTATTAGCAAAATATTTTTTGAATGTATCAATAATCATATCTGACACTTAGCGTCCACAAATCCAGATTTTGATTTGAGAGTTGAATGTTTAGAGGATAAAAAAAAAAAAAAAAAAAAAAAAAAAAAAAAAAAAAAAAAAAAATGGTAAGGTGTGTGAAATTCCATAAAAAATTCCATAAACCCAGATTTTTTGCCAATCCTGTATCGGCATATTGGTGTAGATAAAGGGGAAAACAAATCTAATTTTTAAAGAAAACCAAGGATATATCTAGCCAATCTGCATGCCAGACAGGCAGAAAATTTTTCCCTAAGGACAATCTAACAAGTTGGAAAATTTTGAAATACATTGTCATTTAATATTCATTTCTTTTATTTTCGCAAATGATCTTTACTAAATATCCTTTCATCTTCTTCTTCACACCTTGTCTCTTCAATTTCTAGAGAAACTTCATATATCTTATACAAGGCTAAGAAAAATCTTATCATGAAGAGACTTTATCTCTTAATCTTTATGAGAATGTATCCACTTCATCTTCTAGACCTTGAGTCATTTCATGTCTCCTCTACAAGGGTCTCTACCTTATTAAATAGAGGGAACCTCTAGCTGTTTGAGCACCAATGTCCTCTAAGTCTTTCTTGTGTGTGGATTGCAATATTACTCTACTTTTGCTTGAAGTTTCAAGTCATACTAGTTGAAGTGTTTCTTTTTAGTTTGAGCAATCTTATAGTACTCATAGGAGTACTATAAGATTTGCAAAGGCTAATGATAGTCTTTCTCAAAACTCCTACTGAAATCACCAAAATCTGTCCATATGTTGAATTTGCTGAACACCGGTTCTAAAGCTTTCATCAATCCTTTTGAGGAGTCCTCTTCCTCTCCCTTCTTGACAAGAATCCTTAAAATCATAGTACAAACTACCCCACATGATTGTATGATTACAAATAATAAAGGTCGTTCAATCACTATTGGAGTATGATATCTTGTATTTCATCGCCTGCAAAAGTGGACTTATTCTTAAGGACCGTTAAGAAGCCAAAGGCTGTGAGGCCCGGCTAAAAAATGCATTGGTTTGCTGAGACTTCGAAAAGGGGCACCTTATTGTTGTTGGCGTCAAACAAGAAAAGGATATGGAATTTTTTTTTTTTATTCGTATTTGTATTTTACAAAACCCACTATTTAACACATGTAATAAAGAAAACATAGAAGTGGCAAGTGAGTATGAAGAGAGTTCAAAAGAAGGTTCGAGTAAAGAAGAATGGGGGATCGGGAGAGGAGTTGGATGAATTTCCTTCTCCAATTCGAAAGAGATTTGCTTCTTTGACCAATATATATGAGAGGCTTGAAGAACATACACAGAGAAGTGGTGAAGCTCAAGGTCATGTTGCGGGTGTAGGTGCTTGGTCTATAGTGTGCAGACATCACAAAAATCGTGGAGGTAGAAGAATCAGGGGTCACCGAGTGGCTATTCCAGCTTCATCTCAGTTTGAAAGGATGCCAAAGGAGCCGATAGTTGTCGTTTCCTCTTTTGATCGAGCTCTTCAAGAGATGGCAGCGATAGATGCTTTGGCGGTTGCTGCAGAGAATAAAGAGAGATGTGCAAACTCATTCTAAGAGTGCTCAAACAACTGGTGGTCAGACTCTAAAATTTGGTAGAAGTAGAACTTTAAAGATCCAATGAAGGTATTCTTTTGACATATGAGGACTGAGATGTTAAGAAGGTGCAGCTTAATCAGAGACCTAGATTTAGATTTGTTTCTGAGTGTTGCATGTTTCCTTTTCCTTGCTAGTGAGTTCCCTCTTCTGATGGTATTGTCGTAGGTGAAGATCCTCTCTAGTTTTTTAGTATTTCTTGTAGTTCATTTTTACTTTTTTCTCTTTTTTAATACAAATCATCCTTTAGCGGAAAAATAAATAAATAAAGAAAACATAGAATAAAATACATAACATTATAAAAATTGGAAAAATTTACCATCTGGATCAATAAAGAATCAGTTCATGGTACCAGAGGGCTATTGGGGTTTAATTATCAGAAGTCTGCTGATATTTCTGCCATTTTTTTTGTATTTTTTTTATTATTTATTTTTTTATGCCCATTGAATAATGATCATAAAAATAAGACTTTATGATCAACTCAGCTTATTTGATTACAAGTTTAAAATGATGATTCAAGAAAGGTTTTAATATTTTAATGGTATAAAAGAAAGAGAACATTATATGCACCAGAGTCTGGACCTTTACAGCGAGATGTAGAGGGAGGTAAGGGTCCCAACCGTTGGATGGACCCTGACTTGCACCCCAACAAATGCCGGAGTCCATCGGACGGCTGGTGCCCTCACTAGCCTCTACGGCCACCATAAAGGATTTTTTTGCCTTGGCTTCTTAGCCATTGTTGGCCTATTACATAAATGTCAATCAATTTCAAACATTTAATATACAAATTTAATTGCTTATTCATTTCACACATCATCATCTAAGCATTTCAGCGTCTCGAAAATGATAAATGTCCATTGTTGAGTATTGAATACGTAAAATTGGCATTTGTTTCACAACCATTCTCATGTTAATTGTTCTTTTCATCCTGCATGGTCAATTTTCTTGATTTTTACATGTGCACCTCTTCCACTAATATGATGAAGCAACTTAAAGAGCATGAGAAATAAAGAGACAAAAGATATGCTTCTATTCCATAATAATATTTATCATTGGTGGTTTATATCCTCGTTTGCTTCCTCCGTAAATTGAAAATAATATACTAGTTCATAGTGCAACTCAATAATATCTCAAGATTTCTCATTGAAATTAAATGATATTAGCTTTGAAAAAGGGGGAAATTGTTTTTTGATACAAACTTGTATCATTTAAAATCAATGAATGGAGAATAATCCATTTTAACCATTCACAAGTTATATTAAATGTGTTTAAACCATCGTGCGAACTTATTTGAAATATTATGAAAATCTCATAAGTTTTCACGTGCTAGAAATAATTGAAATATTATGAAACCCAAATAAGTTTTCACATGCTAGAAATAATACATATAAAATATCTCCTAAATCATGTAACTAAGTCAAATCATTAAATTGCAGACATGATGTCATTGAATAAATTAACATGATTCGATATGTAGTCCCATGTTGATCATGAGGTAACTTGGCCTTACAATTGGTTATCTAAACTAGCATCTCTTTGATAAACTAGAAAGTTCATTTCTCTTTCATGTTTTGATCAATGCTCTTTGCTTTGTAAATAACTAAACATGGAAAGTACTAAGAATATTAAGTGAAGGTCATCTACAATCATTTAATGGAAATTAATCTGTTTTAATCATCCACATGTTATAGTAGAAGTGCTTTTACAATGGTTTTTTAACTAGGGCTAAAGACTTTCTTTTAACGGCAGCCGCATATTATATTACCACCATTTACCTCTAAAAGAAAAATTTTAGCAATGAAAAAAAAAAATTCCATTAATATATATATATATTTAATTAATTCTACTTTTTCTGTTTAGGATAAGTTAAATTACTGATATATATATATATATATATTTCTGGTAAAGAAATTACTGTTACTTGAAGTTTACATTTAACAGCAATTTTGTAAAACCTCCCCTACAAATATCATATTGCTAGAATCTTAGCAATTTTTTAGTGGCAGTAAAATGAACTGTTACCAAGCCTCCCGTATACCATTGGTCATATAAAACCTTCCTTAAACCCCCCCTTTTTTTTAATAAATAAAAAATAAAAAAAATGTGAGAACTATAGTGGTGGAAATAGCTGTCACTAATTATTAAATATTCTCCATTTTTTTGTGGAAAAATATTTCAAATATATATATTTGGTTTAAAGTCTTGTTTTATCATTTATTATTAAAAGAAGAAAATGAAAGGAAGACCTTTAATAGCATAGCATTACTTCAAGTGCAAGTTTCAATAAAAGTTTTGCCTTTTTAAAAGTTTTGTTTTTTATTGGGCAAAAGTTTTACATACTATGTGATTGAGATACAAAATCTCGGGTGCATTATCTCCGCCACTATTTTTTATTGAAAAAATTATATGATTACCTACTTTTGGATTTTCATTTACTAAACTATCCAAAACAGTGATCCTCCTTCATCTTCCATATAATCAGGTATTTTTCTATGAACTGAAACTTTGAATAAATAATTTTATTGATTCAAATTTAATTTTAGGTATTTTTGTTAAGTGACACTTTAAGTTCACATGCGCTGATGCCCATGCAGGTTGCTTTTGAATTTTGCTTGTCATTATTTTCACTATTTTTCCTCATCCACTATTGATTGCTTCTGCATTATTAAAGTTACTTTTTTCTGCCCTGTTCATCCCTTCTTTTTAATCGACATTTTTGTCGTATGCCTTCAATTGGTCCATTTGTTTTTAGCTTTTGCTTTTCTGTCTTTAAAGTTCCAATTTTCTCTCCACATCCTCACTTTCCCACGGGAACCCTCTCTGACTCATCTCCTGCTCTCTCCTCTCACCACAGCAGTGGTCTCAAACAAGCTGGTTGGGGGATTTTGGTTGCAGAAGCACGAACAGTGAAGGTTTGATTCTATCTCTCTTCTTTTGTTTATCTGTCTTTGCAGATGAGGCTCTGTCGATTCTGTTGGTTCTATCTCTCTTCTTTTGTTTTTCTGTCTTTGTGGATGAAGCTCTGTTGATTCTGATTCTGTTAGTTTATTACTTATCTGTCTTATTGGACATGGCTCTGTTGATTATTTTTTTCATTACATCTCATTAAGCTAGGATGAGTCCCTTGGTTTTAGTAGTCATCTACTCCTTGGTTCATTGACTGGATTGAACAACCAGAATAGGTCAAGAGTATCACTTTGATTTCGAAATCAGAAACCTAGAATAAAAGAGTAGTTATCAAGATCGGTTAGTTCATTACCTTGAGATGTCATAGTATAGAAAGACATTTACTATTCTTTCTGAATTGGACAGCTGAAGGAGGGAAAGTTGTACACTTTTTGAGCAGATCACGTTTTCACCTTCAATCACAAGACTCATCGTAGAGAAAAGGACTTTCAAGTATGGTTTAAAGTATCAGTGTCGTAGTAGGCGTATCGGCTAAGACCGATCCCCGATCCCTGACCTATCTGGATCAGTGTTCCGTATTGTTTCAGGGGAAAAATGGTAAAAAAATAATATATTTAAAAAAAAGCAGGTAAAATAGACCAATACCCACCGATCCGATTTGATTCAAATCGACAGATATCAATACCAATACCGATATTGTCCCCTAAATTCTTGCTTTCAAGTGATAACAAGGTAACACAGACCTCCTCTTGTTCTTCAGACCTTGCTTTTCTTTCACAGTGAGCTATTTGATGAAGGATCCAGCTTTACCCATTTTAGGGAAAAAGATCTTTTTAATTTCCTCCTCTAAGTATCACTTGTGAGTTGTGGCTTCATTTGCAAAACATTTATCTCCAGAAAACTGAGTTGTTTGTTGCTCACCTATAATTGTATTCTAAACTATCAGAAAATTTCTGATGGATTGGTGCCACAGCATGCCACAGCTAACTTCTATTTGTTATGTATAACGAAGTATTGAAGAATTATGATAGACTCTCCCCTGCATTACTAAGGAAATGCAAGTCTATCTCTGTATTCATGAAGAAGGAAAAGGCATCTCAGAGATGTTTTAGAAAGCAACCATCCGTCTAATTTGTCTTGGCTTCATATCTCCGTCAAGGTACTAACTACAAGGGTGGTGGTGGGGAAAGAGGTAAGAGATAGATGGAAAGATCAGATTTATACTTATAAAATGAAATCAGATTACACAGTTCCTAGTCTGGTCATTGCATGTATCATTTCCCATCTCGCATGTGTGTTGTTGTTGTTGAAATATTATGGAATTACAAGTCAACTAGGCCCTACAATTGATGAACCATATTAATTTATAGCTCCTTGACATATCTGAAAGTTAAGTTCTTTTCCCTGCTCTGATCATTGCTCCGCTTTGTAAGCAATTAAACATGTAGAGTGCATAGAATATCATGTGAATGTCATCCGCAATCATTTAATTGAAAATAATCTATTTTAATCATCCACAAGTCATATTCAATATTTTAAACAATCCCATTTTAACAGTCAGTCACAAGTGGTTGGGGAACCATGTGCCTACTACAAAAGAATAATTGATGTTCCAACAAAATAAGTGACATTATCTACCAATACTAGTTCTTTCGTTTAAGATTACATTAACCAAAACCAACTGGCCCATTTTTTTGCATAATAGTTTTATTCCTCCTTTGGCTGTAATATATAAGAAGGCCTTCCCCACACTTCACTTCCATAGTGTCTGAGCATTTTTTTATCTCAATCTCATTGCTTTGTAATTGCTTGTCTGTGTTTGTTTTTTAACAGGAAATGAGTTGGTCGTCGAGTGAGAACTTTTTTGTGAACTCAAAATTAGAGGTGTTCTTGGTTGACCTCTGTTATGAACCATTGGAATTCACACAGAGCAAAGATGTCATCTACGATGGGCCGAAGGGTGATGATTTCAAGAGGTTCTTGCGTTCTACGAACCTTCGAGTAAACTGTCAGGGAAAGGCTATTGTATGCGTCCAAAAGCGTGACGATGATGGTGAGTTCCTTGAACAATATGATTCCTTCATTCTAGAAAAGGTGGTACCCTTGGACCCTTTTGGTTTCTCAAATGTACTGTTACTAAAGCCGCAAGCGGTGAATAAATTGCAAAGCATCTTGGACAATACCAAGGCTGAATTGGCGAAGAAGAATGATGAGCTTAATGAATTGCAAAACCTCCTGGACAAAACCAAGGTTGAATTGGCAAAGAAGAATGATGAGATTAATGAATTACAAAGCCTCCTGGATGGTACTGTGGCTGAATTAGCAAAGAAGAATGATGCACTAAATGAATTAAAGAAGCAGAAGATTGATCAGGACTGGAATCCTGAATTGTTCCGACTTTGTATTGTTGCAATCACCAACTCAATGAAGAGAGTGTTTGTTGACTTTGGTCTTGAACCACCAGCAAATGGATATCCGGAGTCTGTGCTGAAGTTTCTCGAGATGTTACATGATTTGATCCTTCACAAAGAATTCAGTGCCACTTTCTTAGTAGTTGCGAACAAGATACTGGCCTCGATTGCAAGTATATTTGAGAAACGCAATGGCTTACATATTGGCATGGAAACAACAAATAGTACTCCAGACTCTCTCATTGACAATCTATTTACCTTAAGAGGCTTTATGGATACCCACTTCTTCATTGATGGCAGTGTTATTTTCAAGGATTATCGTCTGATGAAGGAGGATGACCTCCCAGTTATATTTCAGGATCCTGCAACAGATGTGGCAGAGCTGAAGCAGAAGAAGATAGGTACGAAATCTATCGATAACATCGATGAAAACTCCATCTTCTATGGTTATTTCAATATTCCAATAGTGGGGATGTTCAAGGGTGTTTTGAGGAGAGTTTATGTCACCCTACCAGATGAGATCATGGTGAAACTTCAGGTGGGTAGACATATCCTTAACAATAAAAGGTTTTGGTTTGTCAATGCCAATGGGGCTTGTATATTTGAGAAGGAGCTTTTGAGTCCTGAATCGACGGATACCAATACCTCTAGCTCGATAAACAACATAAGCAATCTAGAAGTTGCCAAATTTGCCCCTTCTCGGATCTTAGGTGACCATATGGACTTCTTAGGGTTTTTCTGTAGGATGAATCAAATCTTCGTTAATGAGAAGGGGGTATATCTCAAGTTTGATTTTATTGGTGGAAAGTATTCAGGACCACGGGTTTTTCGTGATAGTACGGTTCGCTATTATAGTAAGGATGGTGGAATGTTTCACCCTTTTAAGCTAGTGCAATTTGATGTGAATACACCTACGACTGATATCGTACAACGAGAAGTTTATTTACCTGTAGCAAGCTCAATTTTTGGGGAGGAATATCCATCCTGGATTGTGAATGAAGCCTTGGGCAAAGATTGCGCTTTCACGTTCAGTGACTTTTGTTTTATGGGGAAAATAACGAAAGCCTCTGGTACTTTCCGTGAGAATTCTCTGGTCCATGTGTTCTTCGAACAAAGCCAACATGGGGAGAATTGTTATGTTGATGCGCTTGCAACAACTTTCTTTGTTTTAAAAACAAAGAAAGTAAAATCATGGGTTAACATTGATAAATCGATTGCTCCAAAATTTGGTTAAAAAGACCTATAGTTTTTATTTATTTATTTTTAAGTATGTTTAAGTTTTGTTATATAAATATATATGGGTAGACTTTGAAGGAAGCCTAAATTGACTGGTCTCACCATTGTGTTGTATCTTCTTTGGTGGTATCAGTGTAATTGTGCTTTATTAGTGTTGTTATGTATGTATGCATATTTGTGTAATAATAAAGGATGTGGTGTCGATGATGATCACAGGATGAGATCAATGACCAAGTTGGGACTTCTATATCTAGCATAAATATTCTTCTCTATTACAGATAATTCCTTCTTCATCATCAAATTACATGAAAACCAATGGATGCAATGGATTTCTTACACCATCCGATAATTCCATAAACACCTAAGTTATACCTAAGATAAACCCTCCTTTTCAGGTTTTATGCCAATGTCCTAACTTGGTTAGTATTTTGATTGGTAAAAAATATTTTCATGCCTCATAAAGGAAAATTTATACTTGATAATCTTAATAAAGTTTTTAAGTGCTTCAGTTGATCTCTCCAATCTAACTTTTGAATTCAACCATGAATCATTAATAAAAACATCCTAGAAAAAATCTCTGACAAAAAAAATCAGAAAATGCTCAATAAAAAATATTAAATAAATCTAAAGATAATCCTGGATGAATCTACTACAGGCCTAATGTATTTTCTACTGAAAGATGATGTGGGAGCCACCAAACCAACTAGCAGCCACTAAGCTATCATTCACTCACTTCCGCAATCAAAATGTCAGAGATTTGGTTTTCCATCACTCACGACAAAGGAGGCATTTCTTCACCGTGGCCCATCGCTGCAAAGGGATGGGTGTCAAAAAATAGGGCAGCGTGTTCCGAACCTTCAACTAGTAAGAGAGATTAATAAATGACCATGGGATTTTGAGTAAACCCTTCTCTATAGTAGAAGAAAAACTTTCTCCAAAAGGCTAAAACTCAAAAGATAAAACGAATAGGAGACAGGAACCACACCCGAAATGACTATAGAATTGAATGTCAGATGTAAGATAAGAGTGAAGAGTGACAAATCTATCAAAATAAAAAATAAAAAGGAGTGAAAAAGGACAAGAAAATTAAACTTCCGGTGCTAAAAATGTGGAAGGACAGGAAGAGTGAAAAGGATAAGAAAATTAGAAAACAATCGCCGATTAAAATATATTTATAGGCATTTTTTCCCCTGGAAACCACTAAGCATTAGGGAGAGGGTTTCGTAAAAGGAAGCATTGGCCACTGCACCTGCATGGGGGCCAATGGGAGAGCACATGCTTCAACAAGGACGGGATTTCAATCTTTCATGAGTGACAGGCTAGGGTGTCATGTCGCCCCCTTGTGTTTAGATATAGTGGCCACGATGCCTTTCAGGCTTCTTTTTTTTCTTAAGCATTATTTTACAAATATTGAAAGAAAAAATTGCTTTGCATGATGTTGTTTAGGAATGATCTAGCATTTTGGCCCACATGGATAAGTGATGTGGCAAGTCTAGATAGGTGATGTCAAATTTCATACTCAAATTTAATCAAATATCCCCAATTTATTTCCATACATATCTATGGTATTCCTATAAATTAGGAAGAAGTGGGTCCTTCAAGTGGCCTTTAACAGGTTGGTCATCCCTGATGAGTTGATGAGTTGACTATCAAACCCAACAGTTACACAACCTTATTCCCCTCACTCCAAGTGAAACAACAGAAGGGATAAAAGACATTGGGCCTGAAGAGCTTTAAAAACTTCAGATCCAATTATGTAAGTAGAGCATATCAATGAAAGGTTAAAAAGTGTCGCTCTAGGTGAATAGGTACCAACCCCAAGACAAATTGAAGTTTGAAATGACTGAAATCCATCCAAGAAGGTCAAGCCCAAGAGAAATTTAAGTCCTCGAATCCCATTCCAAGCGTGTTGTTGACAAAAAGTGAAAAACTGAAGATCCCAAACTGCTCAAACCAGTCTTGAATCCGATTCCAAGCGTGAGATAAAAAAAAAAAAAAAGAAAAAAAAGAAAAATGTACCATAATTCAACTTCTTCTGCTGATCTCTCTACAAAACCATTCTCTCGGAGCTCTTCCCGGACACCTCCAACCACCAAGAGCATGCCATCCTTCGCATTACCTACTTCTTCGATTCGATCAATTCTTCAAGGTAGTTTTCCTAAACTTATGTCAGTTCTTTCAAGGAATGGGGTTTTTGGTTATAATTTGTCTCAAAGGCATCTTCTTTTAATCAATTATTGCCTTTAAGAGATTTTAGTGTTGGGTTTATGTTGTTACCAATCCCATTTTGATCATTGCTCCTTGCTTTGTACAAAATTTAAACATGGAAAGTGCATAGAATATCACGTGAAGTGACCTGGATCCTCTCAGGTGCCTCACTACGCTCAGTGCACATCGAACAGCTGAAAACACCTGATCACGCGCCTCTGTCCGTACATAATCATTTAATTAAAAATAATCGGATTTTTTTTTTTTTTTGGGTTAAGGAAAATAATCAGATTTAATCATGCACAGAGAAATATTTAATGTTTGGAAGAATCCTACATAACGGTCACAAGTGGTTGGCACCATGTGTCTATGGCAAATGAATAATTAATGTGCCGACAAATTAAGTGAAAAATTATCTACTAATATCAGTTCTTGGGTTTGAACAAGATTTAGTACATTTACCAAAATCAGTTAGCCCATTGTTTTGCAATGTGGTTTTATTTATTTATTTTTTTTTTCTCAAAGTCAGTAAAAAATATATTAAACTCAAACTATAAAAGATGTACATGATTTACATCAGGACATTTCTAATGCAAAAAGGGACTCACAGATCACCTTCGGCATGGCCATTAATAGAGCCCAAGAACCTAAAGATTTGACTAAAAGGTCTACCTTCAATTCAGCATTGCTACCAGCAGAACATTAATGATAAATGAAACAAAAAAAGTGTACTCAATAGAATGACCTAAGATCATCAATTAAAATGGTAACGTGGTATGTACACAGTATCCCATGTTATATCACTATCCCATATTATATCCTGATAAACAAAGCTGGGGTAGGAAGACAAATAGCAAGAGTTTTGAGTAAAAGCATATTTTTTTGCAACGACATTTTAATAAGCCAAGAAATAAAGTCAAGGAAAGTCTGGAAGTAAACCCATTGTTGCTGAAATTTTCGTGGAATAATCCCATTCAAAATAGAGGTGACAAATGCACTTGAGTCACTCTCAATTCATAATTTCTTAAATTCTTTTTTCTTAGGATAGTTTAATCCAATAAAGAAAGATAAGAAGTCTGCAAAGTAGTTTGTCTTAATTCCAAGGAATTTTAAAAAGGAACATACCAGATCACCAATTAAATTACTAAAGTTCCTAGCCACTCTTGCAACACCTGGATTACCTGATGAGCATCCGTTAATATTGAGCCTTAGTGTACTCTCCTCTAGCTTCTATAATATACTTCTAAATTCTAGTCGGCTTTGAAGGCTTGAAATTTGCATTAAGACACCTTGAAAGGATTAGATCATCAATGGATTTAACATTAAATTTAATTAAAGATGATGCTTAACGAATGTCGTAAATACATTGTCACCATACTTGAAAACCTCTCTTTCTATTCAAACCTACGAGCATTTCTCTCTATCCAAATATGCAAAAAGATAATGACAAAGCTCGATAGCTAAACATATTTTAAAGGGACTATATCAGCCTTATTTCTCCACCATATAAAATGATCTTGAAGAGTAATACAAGCTATCCAATTTTGGTTAAAAATATCTAAGAAATTCTTCCAAAGAATTTTAGAAAAAGAGCATTCTAAAAATAAGTAAGTAATGTTTTCCATCTCCTTAAGGCAAAAGTTACCAAGGGAATACCTTTGCAAGCTACTAGTTAGAATTGGTTCACAGATTTAAAGCATTGTTTTGAGACTCTCAATCTCATTGTTCTGTGATTACTTATTTGTATTTATTTTTTTAATAGGAAATGAGTTGGTCGTTGAGTGATAGTTGTTTTGTGAGCTCAAATTTAGAGGTCTTCTCGGTAGACCTCTTTTCCGAACCATTGGAATTGACACAGAGCAATGCTGTAATCTACGACGGGCCGAAGGGTGATGATTTCAAGAGGTTCTTACGTTCTAAGAACTTTCAACTAAATCGTCAGGGAAAGGCTATTATATGCGTCCAAAAGCGTGACGGCGATGGTGAAATCCTTGAATGTTAGTATGATACCTTCGTTCTAGAAACAGTGGTACCGTTGGGCCCTTTTGGTTTCCCAAACATACCATTACCAAAGCCACAAGTGGTGAACGAATTGCAAAGCCACCTGGACAACACCAAGGCTGAATTGGTGAAAAAGAATGATGAGCTTAATGAATCACAAAGCCTCCTGGACAGTACCAAGGCTGAATTGGAGAAGAAGAATGATGAGCTTCATGAATCGCAAAGCCTCTTAGACAATACCGAAGCTGAATTGGCGAAGAAAAATGATGCACTTAAAGAATTGCAAAGCCTCTTGGACAGTACCAAAGCTGAATTAGAAAAGAAGAATGAGGCGCTTAATGAGTTAATGAAGCGAAAGACTGATTGTGCTTTATCGGGCTTTCTATAGTGATTTTTTTTTATTTTATATTATTTATTGTCTTGTTAATTAAAATCATAAAAATGATTGACCAGTACAGCTTGAATTGAATGGTTACACTATTTTTTACTTTGCCTGGATAGTACCTCTATGCATGCCCATCCTCCTGTTTGAACATATGAAAATATGGGCAAGAGATTGTTACTTGGTCATGTGGTCATGCACTAGCATGGAGCTAATGGGGGTGTGCCCATGGACATTAAGTTAGATGGGAGTCTTTTATTTCACTATGCGTGACGGTAATTTCATACCACCCAATTTGTGCAATTTTTTTTTTTTCATAAGAAATAAAAATGTGCATTTTTAGATGGTCAATTGTGTATTTCTTTATTTTAAATGCAAATTAAAAATGCCATAAAAATTCTAAAGAAATATACAGTGTATGAAATTTCATAAAAAAAATGCCTATGATCGAAGGTTTTATCAAGGAGAAATGTTTCAGATCCTGAAAATGGAGAAGTTAAAAATTTTATACCTCAAATTGGTTGGAGTGTATTAACATATATTAGAGTCCCCACCAAATTTGGAACATTATGTATGTTTCCTATTTCAAGTTTAGTTTCCATATTCTATTAGGAATGCATATTACATGTAAATCCTCCTGTAGAGGTCGGTTAGGATTTGTGAGTTGGTATAAATATTTGATGTCTCAATTGCAATCCGTTAAGCAAACATAAATACAAAACATTTTTTTGGATGAATGAAAAATATATTAAAAGAAAAGAAAAAAATACATAGTTTCAATGGCTAGCCAAGAGTTGGAGCCAATAAGATGCCAAACAAGAGAAAGGGGCTAAATCCTAAAAAGGTAACTCAAATTAGAAGGAAGACAAACATTAACAAAAACAAAATACACCAAAACCCAGGGAGAGGAAATGAGTGGCAGGTTCTAATAATAACCTAGTTGCCTATTTCTGCAAGAATCAGGGAAAATAGCATAGTTGTAGAGAATTCTATTCACGATCTAAAAAGCAATGGTATGACCAATCTTCTCAATTAGGGGTGTCAAGAGGTCGGGTTGGGCTGGTCTCAGTCGAGTCTAGTGAGGATCGGCCAATTTCTAGGGCTGCATCGTGAACATCCGTTTAGTTGAACGAGCTTAGCTAGGGTAGCATGGTATGGTTGATAATCGGGCCGATCAGTCTTGGGCTCTAATCGGGCTGCCATAAACGGGCCTTAACCAGAATATAGACCTATTTAACTTTAAACGGATCCCCTTTAAAATTGGTCTCTTAAATGTGCTTGAAGAGGAATACTAATAAAATGAGCAAAGCCCATAGTTAAAATAGATTAAGCCAAAGATGGGCAAAACAGTTAAGTTACAAAGGTACTCAGCCTTTAACCTATGGAACACAAATCAATTAAACTATGCCTACAGAATCGAAGTACAACAAATTCAAATCAATTATATTATGCCTGAAAAAGATGAATGCTCAGAAAACAATCACCACCATCTCAACTGTACATATCACATAGCCTTAGCACTAAATACAAATAGTATAAGAAAATAATAAAAAAATATAAGTAGTATTAAAAGGGTTGGGCTTAAAGGAGTCGGTTCAAGTCGAGCTTGTAAATGTATTAAGCCGGTCAGGTGCCAATTGGGCTAGGAGGCTGCACCGTGTACCACCTGTTTATAAATGTTTCGATCGGACCGATCTGGGTTGGACCATAAATCTATTGAGCTCAATCAGATCTACCGGTGCAGGCCTAGAATTGGGACCATTATTCTCAATAGATTACGAAGAGAAAATCCATCTTGTTTCGTTCTTTTACCACCCAATCTAATGGATTGCTGGATTACAAAAGCACTAAAATTCACCCATTATTATGATGCTGGTAATTGTGATGAAATCCCCAATAGGGGACAGCACAAGCATTATTCTCCTTGATCCTAGTTTCAAAAAAAGTACAAAAGCAACAAACTTTTGCCTGCTTGGTGAGATCAAAGTGAATGCCTAATCAAGCTATCAACCCCCAATATCCACTTTTCCCACTCCGACATGTATCGAGCTTGGCAGATTTGAATTTCGCCCGATCCAATTGAATTGATTTTAAGTTGCGTGAAATCATGTTGGATAGTAGCGTAGCCTCAATGAAAGGCAAACAATTTAGTGTTTAATGTCCAGAAGAAACCAAAATATCAATCTTGTTTGATTTGTTTTATATAAAAATTATATTCTTTTTGGGAAAGGTTTGATATGCCATTGGTATTCTCAGATTTGTGCCTATGCTCTTCTCATCCCAAACCTTCATTGGTTTAACCTCCTCGCTTTCATTCTTGTTTTAATGTTAGTCAATGGATGATAAATTATATTCTCTTTTAATATTTGAAAAGATTTTGGTGAACTATGGTCTTAACAACTAAGGAATTTTATGGTAGTGAAAAATGTAAAAAAATGGTCCAAAAACCTAAAATTGTTCATTAACTGAATACAAACTGTATCAAAACCTAATAGTGAACCGAATAAAGAATTGAACCAAGTCTGTATAATTCTGATTTGGAAATTTGACTCTTATCCAGTTTCGGTTTTGATTTCCACATTTTCTATCTTAAACTGAATCAGAAAACCGAAACTGAACTGATTGACACCCTTATTCTGATTCATCTTTTACATATTGATAACTTGTATAAAATATGCTTCAGATTATGATATGAAGGGTATAGGCACACATGACATTATATATTAATGGACGCAGGTGAAATAGGAGTCCTACACAGGTTGCTTTCTAATGCTTTCTGCCTAGTGGGGGGCCACGTTTAGTTCCATGCGTGTTGTAAAGGAAAAAACTGAGTCCCAAACTGCTCAAACAAGTCTTGAATTGAATCCCATTCCAAGCGTGTGATAGAAATGAAGAAACGAAGGTCCTAAACTTCTACTTCTACTCTTCTTATTTTCAGACCTCTCTCTCTCTCTAGCTCCCTATAAAAAACCACTTTCTCTAGGCTCTCCCTGGGCACCTCCAACAACCAAGAACGCAGAGCCGTCCTTCGCATTACCGACATCTGCTTTCTCTCTCTCTCTCTCTCTCTCTCTCTCTCTCTTGATTTGCTCTTTTCTTCAAGGTAATTCCCCTCAACTTATGTTAAATCTTCATGGAATGAGGTTTTGGGGTTATAAATTTGTCTATGAGGTATCATAGTTTTATCAATTATATTTCCTTTGGGAGTTTTTAGTGTTGGGTTTATATATGCAGTTGTTTCTTTACTTCTTTCCACAGAAGTCTCAGTGCTCTTACTTTGGGAATCCTGGAAATAATTAATGTTCACTGTGTGCTCTCTAATCTGGGACATGTTAGTACCTACGTTACTTCATTAACCTGAGTCCGGATCCTCTCCATCCAGCTGTACCCTCCAAACCCATCTCACACCATCATGGGGTGTGGGGAGAGAGTCAATTCTATGCAGCTATGTTCACCTAGAAGTACATGCAAGGATCTAACACTTGTCCCACTTTCAGCAATTTAATTATAAGGTAAAGAAGGGTATATATGAAAGCAAAAGGAATAGGTGTTGAATTCTCACATGTACGTACAAAGGGTACATTCTCCCCCATGGATGGCGTGAGATGGGGTTGGAGGGTACAGTGGGATGGAAAATATCCAAATTCCTTCAACCTACCATAGTGAAGCTGATTTGATATTAAAGCTGTCTAATACTAGCTGCTTTTTATGTTCATGCTTGATTTTCCTTTTGCTTGAATGTCCATGCTTGATTACACTACTCATATATCAAGAATCCATTCTATAAAACTTAAGCTCTAAGATATCATTACCCATTCACCATTTTCTAGTTTTGAAATGCTTGTCCTACATATGGTGTGCATGCAATTATATACTATTGCTTCTAAACTTGTTCTCGAGCTTTAGAGTGTTCGTAGCTTTCAAAGCCTGCTTTTATCTACTTTTTATAAAATCTGGAAAGCCAAAACCCTAAATTAGACCTGCGGGCTGGATATCATCAGATTAAAGTAACAAAAAAAAAAAACCCAAATTTCAGTGTTGGCTCAACAAGACGATAATACATGTATATTTTCCTCCAAGTTGGGTGGATCCATTGAGTCGCAGTAGATTGGGTTGTACCGTACCATGGGGGCTACATCCTCGCACCCCATATGATATTAATGTTGGGTCCGGGCTTATTGACCCAATCCCTCCGTTATCACCCCAAATCTCTAAAAAATTTCCATTTGAATGACCACCAAAATATATCAAAACTGATAAATCTTAGAAACGAATCAAGAATTCAAAACAAACATAACATTTTTCTAAACGAACTCAATGATTTGAGATTAAAGAATTAAATCTCTCCCCTGTTCTTCACACAACTCACATGCCCGATGCCCATACAGGTTGCTTTTGAATTTTTCTTGTCATTATTTTTGTTCTTTTCTCATCCACTCATCCACCATTGATTGCTTCTGCATTATTAAAGTTACTTTTGTCTGTCCTTTTCATCCCTTCTTTTTTAATCCACATTTTTTTGTTGTATGCCTTCAATTGGTCCATTTGTTTTTAGCTTTTTCTTTTGTCTTTAAATTTCCAATTTTCTCTCCACTCCCTCACTTTCCCCTACGAACCTTCTCTTAGTCATCTCCTACTCTCTTCTCTCACAACAGTAGTGGTCTGCAAACAAACTGGTTGGGGGATTTTGGTTGTAGGCGCAAGAACAGATAAGGCACGAACAGGATACGAACAATAAAGGTTCAATTCTATCTCTCTTTCTTTTGTTTATCTGTCTCTGTAGATGAGGCTCTGTTGATTCTGTTGGTTTATGTAAACCATGATTACTGTATCTGTCTCTGTGGTATGGTGCCTCTGTTGGTTTATTTTTTCATTACATACTCATATTTACAATTCACTAAGATGGGAATTTCTATGCCTGGAGCTAAGCTGAGTCACCTGGTTTTAGTAGTAGTCATCTACTTCTTAGCTCATTTACTGGATTTATCAACCATAATATGTCAAGAGTCTCACTTTTGATTTTGAAAGCAGAAAGCCAGAGTAAGAGAAA